>NW_022991258.1:370720-568674 GCF_902827175.1 Gymnodraco acuticeps
GCGAGTTTGCAGACACTAACAGTTATAATTACAGTTTTGGATAGACATTTTTACTCCAATGTAACTGCACGATTAATACATATTTATGATGTAGTACTTTCTACATTTCAGTTTTTATGTAGTCATAGTTATATATCAAAAGTAGCCGTAAAATAGCCTCCAAAAGCGCGAGGTAGATCGTTGCTATAGCTGCATCAGCCAGAAGCTGGTAACAGTGTTTAGAGTGCATTTTTGTCTTTGACTGTTAAAGGCTACTCCTCCAGAAGGTGCAAAAGTAAAATCTAGATTCCTTGATCCACCTACATCTAAATCTATCTGAGCACCAATCTGACCTCCACACACCTACACTGCTCCTACATATGAAGCACATCGACACCTACAGCAGCATTAGTACGGAACACACATGTGGACATTGAGGCAAGAAGAAAAATCCAATAAAAAGGTGGAAGCCGAGCAAAGTGAGCGGAAGAGCAGAGGACTTGTTAAACAAGCCTTTTCTTCAGAACTTGGTGAGTCAACGAGGGATCGAAACGGAAATGTAATTATTACCACTGTCTCTCACACTCCCAAAGGACCTGCATGCGGCAAAGGTTTGTGCACAAACTTGAACACCTACACACATCTGAGGTTAACTATGAATACAAAAATGGACTTCAATTACAGAAATGCCCTGTCCCAAGTGTACTCTGAATGTTTGCAACGATTCAATGAACAATAGGGTTTCAGAAACAAACAGGAGGGAGGCCTCCTCAGCACCAACGGACACAGAGGCTGTGTTTCAGCTGGAGAGCGAGGCGGAGGACAAGGTCAGTGGGCTACGTCTAACGTTCAGACACAGAACTTGTTTTGTCTCCTTAGCACTGCCATTCACGCTCACTGACAAAAACACACACTCACATGTTATCTAGAAACTGCACAAACAACCTTTCTGTTTCATTGTGACTCGTTATTTAATTTAGCCATCTTGAGCCAGAAAGTTTGTTTGTCTGTCTCTTGGCGGTTAGAGTTCATGCGTGGGTCCATGTATGGGTTTAAAGGACAGCTGCCTCCCTTGGCAGTTATGTCACTTCCTGTTTAACATTTTATGTCTGGCCATTGGTGAATCACAAAAAAGAAATTGGAGTATCTTCACTCCAAGTTGAGTGTGTGTGCACTCTGGGATGTTTGAGGGATTCTTGAAATTATTTTGCACTCATTCCAGCTTCCCTAGTCTCGACCCAAAGGCACCATGTTTCATTGAGTATTCCAGATATGCAGTCTTTGGCTTCTGGGATACAAGACAATCATATTACAAACACTCAATAAAACAGCATGTGACCAGAATGCAGCCACTCATCTCAAAAACATTATTATATCAATTCTGTTTTAGAGCAATCTCATTGGCTGCATGTCCGTTTGATATTTCAATTTAAAATGTTGTTCTTGACTTTTTTAAAGTCCTGCTTTTATAGCACTGAGCTATAGCTGAGCTTCTAACTCCCACTACACCTCTGAGAATGACCTGTTAACTGTTACACACTTGCTCTCCTGCTTTCTTTTATGTTCTTGTTTGCGAAGCACTTTGTTATGGTTGTTTTGAAATCCCCTTTATAAATGAAGACACAATATTTATAGCATATATTAAATTGTTTCGACAAAAGAGAACCCTTGTTTCATTTCAATCACAGTGAGATCATTCTTAATGTATGTTGTCGTGACTGATTAGGGAAACAATGGGGATTTGGTTCAGGGGGTTGGATGGTTTTTAAGAACATGTGCTTTTGATTCTGACCAAATATTTTAAAACTTTATTTGATTCAAGTAATCTGAGACCAGTATGAGTGTAAAGACAACAACTTCATCTTTGTTTCAGAGCAAGTACTAGAAACAGTGTTTGGCAAGTTACATACAAATTGTGATTTGAAAAAACAACATTTTGTTTCACTTAAAAAAATAGAAGAAGTTATTATTAATGACGTATTATCTGGGTTCAACAGTCGTGCAACAAATGTGTTTATTCAAGGACTTTTTTATGTAACGTCAGCAGTAAATGATTAAACTCAAGAGTAGAGTTAGTAAAATATCACTGCCATCCGCTGCACCCTGGTCTTTGCAAACTCTTCACCAGCAGAATACAAATTGTGTTTGGCAAGCCGTCTACACAGCGTCTACAGCAGCTAATGTAATCTATGATACAATCTGGCCTGAGTGGGTTGGTAGTGCTGGTACAGCAGTTTTATACACACGCCTACACACACACACACACACACACACACACACACACACACAAGCAAAGAAACACATGCAAATGATAACATGGCTGTTTGTCAATCAGGTATGCTATGTGCCACACAGGGCCAAGAGCCAGAATGATTGCAGGTGATACTGGTGGTTTCCTGTCCCTGGTATACATATACACTTGCATGTGTATATGAGTGCCCATGCATCCATTTTCGCACACACTGTAAAGTCATTATCATGATTTGACAGCAGTGTGCAGAAGTTCACACTTCAAGAAAAAATGTAATCAATTTTGGACTGGTTCTTTAGAAAATACAGCCAACAATGGTGTGAAGAGGGTCATTGTTAATATTTCCATCTTATTTAGCAGGATATTATGAGTTGCTGAATTTATTCAGAGCACATGACTGAATATGAAAGATGAGATGGAGGGAGAAGCAGGACAATAGAGCTGCTTTTGATATTATTTCCCAGTCATCGGTATAAATGTAACCATGTCTTATTGTGCTTAATGTCACTTTATGTAATATTTAGCCTTAAAATTCAGTTATCTTGTTGTATTCCTATAATAGTGAACTTTTGTTTGCCTCCAAATGTTATAATACAGCCCAAGCCTTTTAATTTGTATACAAGTCGAATGTATAAACAGAATAAACTATATTTACTGTGCATATAGGACATGTTTTTAAACAGATTCTTTGCCTTTGAGAAATACATATGTTACATAAGATGGAGAGGGGGAATAGATGGTCTCATCCTAAAATCGTGAATAAATATGTGTGCATTATTTGACCAACTCAATATGGCTCGGGTGTGTTTGAACTGCTGTCACTGTTTAGGTATTTCAACACTGTGCCGTAAAACATTGTAGGGGCTTCATATGTAATATTTAACTATTGTAAGACCTAGATATGTATTTACAGCAACTCAAGGAAAAGCCTTATCAGGAAAAGTAAACTAGTTTGTGAACATTTGCTTTTGAATAGATAAGAATAGCAAATATCAATATAATATGATAGTCATCACCAATCATGGTGTCTGTGTTGCACCACCTCCCTGTTACAGTACACTGTGTTCTTTGTGCGGATAAATTGATAAGTGAATAAGTCAGTAATGTTCATTGTCAGGGTCTTGTAAAGCACTGACCCCTGTCAGCCAGCACGTTGAATAAGAATGAGTCAGCTCTTTGCCGCCACAGATGTGCTAATGCACCATAACAGCCAGGGGATTTACAGTATGCCTCCAAAAAAAAGCCAAACTGGGCTTCTATGCAAAAAACACGCTCCTCTCATGTTCTAATTCACTCATAAGACCATAACATGAAAATTGTTTGGGCAATGTTCAGTGAGCACACTTCATTTTCAATTACTTTTGTTTCAATAATTGTATAAAAATGTTATATGTACTGTATAGCACCTTTAATGCATGTAGCTCAGTGTTTTACAATTTAAAAACTAAATAAAAACAGGTAACATAATAAAATACTGAAAACATATAGATATATAAGCGTGAGATATACAAGTGCTTTGCAAAAAAGCGAGCCATTTACAATTTGTAAAATTACATTTTAAAGGCATAAAAAGACATTTAAACTAGGTAAAACCAAAGTTTTAAAGGGCATAAAAGGCCATGCACATAAATAAGTGCCGCTAGAAAAAAGGTTGGTTAAAGAGTTTTAAGTGGTATAACATTTCCAAAAGAGCTAGGCTCTCGAATATATCTTGGTAGACTGTAACAGTTTGCGAGCACTGATGAAAAAAGCTAAATCTCCAGTTTGTATTGAAAGAATTAAGTATTAGCCATTGCTATGTCATTTAATACCACTGTGTTTTGCACAGAGATATTAATCCATTGCTACATGCACATACATTGGTGCACCACCATTGCTTCCTTACAGTATATAAACTAGTCCAACCAGTCACTTTTCATAACAGAGCGGCTCCAGTGATGTAGCGTCCCCAAGCAGAAAGCAGGGTTAAAGGACCATAGATCTTAGAAGGCCTCTCTGCATATTTAAAACTGACAGCACTGTGGTCCGACAGACCACACACACAGTTCACGTCTGTGCTGCTTTAAGCCAAGGACTCAGAACATCACAGCATGTACATTTGGCCGATTATGCATGAAAATGTCTCTATATTTTTAAACCAATGAGCTATTGAACTGTCAAAATCAATGACTATATTTTTTCATTAATATGATAAAGCCTACAGCTTGTGTCATACATTGTTTTTGATTTAGAAAAAGGCATGCAAAAGAGGTATTAACAGATAAATATCCTTACACTGTATGTTGCCATGTTAGCAAAGCGCTACCTGGCTGTATCTGCTACCTCTGTCCCGAGCGAGAGGGTGTTCTCCACAGCAGGAGACATTGTTAGTGCCAGCAGATCTGCCCTTTCGGCAAGCAATTTGTGGACAAGTTAATTTTTCTTTAAAAAAACATGAAAATACAATGACAAGCAAGTCATAATGTCAAACTGGCTGCTCAGGTACTAGTACAGTACAGTTCAAATACAGATTATTTCAGTTCATCGAAATGCTGCACCTTAATGTTTATTTTATTATATTTTGTATTTATTTGAGTGAATACATTATTCACAGTTTAATAATAATAAAAAAAAAAATATATATATATGTTATGTTTTGTGATAATTTTTTCTGCTGTACCGAAAACATACCAAACCGAACCGTGACCTAAAAGCCGAGGTACGTACCGAACCGAAATGTTTGTGAACCGTTACACCCCTAGTAGATTGTGTTACAGAGACATGAATCTTTATTAAAAAAAAACATTAATTTGAAGACAAGACATGACATGTGTCTTCTACTTTAAGACAAACTCTTTTTTTTTAGGCTGTTTAGACAATATTAACAAATTGCTGTAACGGTACGTCCACACGGTTCCGTTGCATGCTTCAACGGAGACGCTTCCCATTCACTTTGAATGGGGTGACGTCAAGCTTTGCAGAACTGCATTGTGGTTCCGTCGCTTTGCCTCCGTTGCTCGCTTCGAACGTTGAGAAAAGTTCCACTTTTCAAGCGTTGACGGAAGCGCCAGCCAATCAAATCATATGCCAGTACAAACGCTAGCCAATCAAACTGCGTGCTTGTGTGTCCGGGGCGGGAGATTCATGTGATTGGTCGCGTGCCAGACACGCCCACCGGCAAGCTTCAACGTGACGGAACCGTGTGGACGATACGTAAGACGATTTCTAAAGGAGGTGAAAAGTCTCTGAAATATTACACTACTATTGATTATAATCATTAAATAAATGCTATTTATAGTATCTCATTACATCCTGTTCGGGCTCTTTAGGCAAAGGACAGGTGTGTCTTTGAAACCTGGAGGCTGTTGTAATTAAAACGTCTGACATGGATCATGTAGAATAGCTTATGAATAATAGTTGAGACGGATAATTTTAAAGCCACAACCCCACTCACAAAAAGAGTGCTCAGATTCTGGCTTTGTGTAGTGAGACATAAATTAATATATCAAACGCTTAATTTGCTTTGCAGAGACAATTCAGTTACATTGGCTACTCCAGCCAACATAAAGCAAGTCGTGACTGTTTAAAAATGGTAACAACAGGAAGCCCACGCAGCGGACCACCCACCACTGCAGATACAGATTTGGATCAGGATTGTCTGGCAAGTGTCGTAACTGTGAATCTGTTCTTAAAGGAGAATGTTTAGCCTGAGCTGCACTATAATGAAGATCAGTGCACCAAAAGGGAATTTCCTTTGCAGCATACTAAAAGCTGATAATCACAAGGCCAGCCATGCAGTTGAAGTTGGATTCGCTGCAGCACAAACAGGGTGAAGGCAGAGTTAATGGAGTTTAGAATCGACTCAGATGTAATGGCAGCAGGGGATAGGGTGTGAATGTGTGTGCAATTAGAGAGTCAAGTTTTTCAACAAAAAAGAGCAAAGGGTTGAATTTGGACCTCATTCACCCTCATCCTTGTCTACCTGACACACTCTAACACACAAGAACATATACACACAACAACCAATCCAAGTACAACACCCTGCATTTTACAACCAGACTGAGTGTATGGTGGTTGTGAAGCCTACCTGTGACCTGCAGCTTGTCGTCAGTGACCTCACACTTGAGGAACAGACGGCCCCTCCTTTCGGTGTGATCGGTTCCACACATGCTGGGCACGTTCATCACACACTGATTATGGACATTCATATCGCAGGCTGGAGGGATAGAGAAGAGGAGACAAATAAACATTATTGAATACATCTTAATATACATAAATATTACCGTTATGGACAAACAAAACCAAACTGATATATATATATATATATATATATATATAAATTGACAAATAATGTTATGCACTTGAATGAAGATTCACAATGTAAATATCTGTATTGAATCAAACATAATATCAAACATCTCGCAATAGTTTTATTGAACATATTTGTTTTTGTGTTTGTTTGATATTTGTATTTTCTATTCGATATTCATCATCTTGACTTTTGTAGTACTAAGCTTGTTTGTTTTTTGCATTTCCTTGTATATGTTTAAAATATATACCAAAAAGGAAGGCAATATCTTGTAAATGAAAATCCTATCAGCAATAAACCCTATATCATGATTCTGATAAAAGCTATGTCTGCCACCCTATGGCTTGATGTACAAATGCAGTAAGCTGCTTAAAAATCCTCGAGATTTGCTTTACCTGCAGTATATAAAGACATATTTAAAATGTTATTCCATGTATCATACATTTTTGGCACAATATTAAAGGTTGTTATCTTTCTTGCAAAGCTGTGTGAAAAAAGAGATAACGGGGTTATCGTTGGGATTTAGCCCTGTGATGTCAGGCCGTTATGGTATATGTGTCGGCTGAACCAGGTAAATGCATACTATATTTCTAAAAAGGGTATGCTTCTACATTATTCTCTATAAGAACTATGTATTTTCTGTGTATCACTGTAACAGTCCTGTGGCTCACCAGTGCTTAAAAATACTACAGTGCGATCTTATTGTGGTGTGATTAATGGTGCAATTCATCTGCCAAAAGAATTTGCCGTTCCACATCTCTATTTATGTACACCCTGGAGCCATCATTAGGCATTAACATAGACTGTGTAACTGGTGGTCTGTAGCAGGTGGAGGATGATGTATGTAGGAGCTCGTAAGGCATTCAGACTAATCGACTAAAACCAGATTAAAAAGGGAAGGAAAGTGAGGAAGGGATATTAATAAAGGCTTGGCAAAGCTACTATTAACAGGCCTATTCAGGGTGCAGGGACATAGCTGCAGACTGGAAATAGACAAAGTGAGATTTTAATGAGTGAAAGTCAAGAAGGAGGGGAAACAGAAAGGACCATTATCTTCACTGAAGAGGAACAACATGTTTTTTTCACTGATGATGAGTGGCTACAAAAAGAGAACATAATCTGTAGAGCCACTTACAGTATAGTAAACCATTACTTTTCGATATATGCTATGCCTCATTGACCCTAAACAGAACAGTGCTGGTTTCATTTCCCTTCGGAAGCGTTCAAGTGTCAACTTAGGCCCTACAGTACTTTACAAATTATGAGCTATCACTAATAAAATCTGTATAGAAAGAATGCTGGATTTTAAACCAGGTAAGGTAAAACATAAAGTACTCACAGTCACACTTCATGCCCTGGTGGATAAGGCCATAGAGCAGGGAGCCACAGTGGTCACAGAAGGTGGGGCTCCCATAGGTGTGGATCTTGAACTTGTGCTTCGTTCTGGGATCCTGGAAGAATATAAAGACAAAAAAGAGCCATAAAAAGCCTGAAGTGACGACATGATTGAAGAAGTAAAGCAATTACCCATCAGTTAGTTACAGCTCCAACAGCTCATGCTATTTATCTACGTTAATTACAGGCTATGGAAGTCCTGAGAGGCAAATTCTAAGGTCTGATCTAAATGGTTTCCTCTCTGGTGTTAATATCTTAAAGAGACAATATGTAGGATTCAACGCCATCTACAACTGCGGTTGCTGACAGACTCAATCATCTTCTGCATAGCCCTCCATTTACAAGACTGCAATAACAAGCCAGCGAGTGCAAAGCAACGGTAGCACAATGGTGTCTTTCAGAACATTCACCTCACTCCTTGGCCATTCTTACCAGAATGCTACTTCAGTAGTTATGAAATTCAGGTGGCAGATGGCCATGATTACAACAGTTTTAAAAGGATGTCTCACTGCAGCGGCCTTCAACACAAAAGGCTTTCTAGAGCAAGAGTTTTCTTTGTCCGTCCTGCACTGCTGAAGAAACATGGCAGACTTTGTGAGGGAGATAGGAAGAGCTGATTCTAAAGTAATGGAAACGCACATATAACATATTTGTTAAGGTGAACATACAGCAAAGCAAAGGTAAGGGTAGTGTATTTCATTTTCTTTCTCAAGCCCTTAATCTTTTAATTACCCACACATGTCTAACTAATTACACAGCTACTCAAATCAAAGTTCAAATCAACCTGCGGCTTCAAAGGTTATTGTGCGTCACGGAAATTCATTAATGATGCCAACTGACCGCAATTACAACTTCTCGTCTTTTTTTTTAAAGAGTTAGTCATTCATGAGTTACATTGTGTTGGTGTCTCATTGATCACATGAGAATGGAGTTGTTTTAACTAAATGGGCTTCAATTCAAGAGCACCAACAAATGAAATTAAAGGTAATTAATTACATGATTCATCTAATTTACTCAAAATAAATCTATGACGTATTCCACATTACCCGGACAATTATATTCTGAAATATTATCAGTTATTTCCCCACTGCAAAGACATTGCTTTTTAATTTCCACGACTCAATAGCAACTGTCAAAAACTGCATTATACTATATAATAATGTGTGTGCTGGACAAATAATAAAGTGCCACCGACCTCATGTATGGTTTTCCTTTTGGCCATCCAGTAAATGTTTTTTGCACTTATGTGTAAATCTAGTCATCAAAGTCATTGGAGCTTTTCATTCATCATTGGCTTCTATGTTATTGCGGTTCATTGCCCCAGGCTCTCTTTTGATAGTCATTGTGAAAAAAACATTAGAGTTTATTGCACAGAGCTCTGAACAAGTGTAACTGGGTACTAAAGTGGCTGTTTGCACAAAGCTGAATAATGTCTTTGTAAGGACAACACACCTTTATTTGACTCCTGCTATGTAACACTGTTTACATGCAGGATAAAAGTCCAGTGCTCCATAATTGGTTTTATTTTCTGTTGTTCTGACAAGATATCTATTTGCATGTTTACGTAATAAGTAGAGCAAAACGTATCACCTCCTGTAATCTACCACCAAATAAAATGCCTTCAAAAATATGTGAGAATAGTTATTGGCGAGGACGGTTCATATTTTATCACCAATTCTCCAAAAGTGTTAAATGTGTTTTGATTGTGGTTACGTGAGCATTTTAAAGGATGTAAAATAGGCTAAAACCTCTTATTTCAGATTTTTACTGTCACACAGATCACTATCATTCTTTAAACTTTGAGTCACTTTCTTTTAAAATTCGTTTTTAGTTAGATCATTTAAGTCCTGTTGTTAACTTGTCGTTGCTGATCTGAAAAATGATATGATCAAAGACAACCTTGTTCAGTCTCATTTAATTTTGTGATCTGTGGCACACCAACTTTCTGGTACTTTTACTGACGCTTACAATCACACACTAACAAAACAACCTATCTCTTCTGTTGGCACTTGTTATTCCAGAGAATTTGCATGGGCGGCTTCCTTTTCTAGTTTGAAGCAAATGCAGAGCCCTTCTTTTTATCAGGTACTCATCACCATTGGCTGGGGCTTCATCCATCATACATTTAGACAATATGGGATCCAATATGAATAAAAGAGTAACATTTCCATACAACCAGGCAGAGATGAAGGATAAACACGAGTTATGAGAATTGAAATATTCAACTCCCCAGCAGAAAGTGTTTTGGTTGGTGAGATAAGACATTTATTGAATTTGCAATTCAATAGCATCTGTGCCTTAAGTAAATATCTCTGGGTTCAAAGACAAAACAAATGTTATGTGATCTGTAGCAAACAGAACCAGTTATTGCCTGTTTTATTATGTATTCTAATGCAAACGTACAGCATGTGTATACCTGAAGTATGGTGAATGGGACTGTAATTAAATTGAAGTTCCTCTTGAAGGTAAGTGTCACAACACAGATCGATGACAGTGCCCCAGCATTTACAGTATTTTAAAATATACACTGTGAAGTAAGGCCCCTGACATGCATTAATTCATCTCGTGCACTCAACCTGCGGCTTATGAAGCAATCTCCTCTGAAAACTGGAGGGCTGCCACTTTTCCAAGCACAGAACAAAGAGCTTCCCTGTTCATTCTCAAATTGTGCTGTACTGTAAATCTTTCTCAGAGTTGGAATCTGTTTAAGTGGATTTGCATTTGGAACATTAACCAGGCTAGTCCATTTTTCAAATTCACTCCATCTATTTGAAAGAACACCTGTCTTTCTTTCAGTTTCATTCTACCGGGAAACGAGAAACACTTTTCTTCTGTATGTTGAGCAATAAAATAAGACATGAATAAGAAGAGCTTGACCCAGGATAAATAAATCTTTAATAAGGTGAGCAACATGGCATATATCTCAGTGAGGACTGACAGTATTACACTATGTGGCGCCACAATAATCAATGTTGCTGTTCCAGTCAGCTTGACACTGGTCTGTAGTCTTAAGGCCGCGACACACCAACCTGAGACCAAAGAACGCGTACCGAAGGCGTCCCGACTTTTACGTCCGCTACGTCGCCTGCGTCGGCTACGCCGCCCGCCTACGAACACACCGCAAAGACTTCAGTTGACGAGTAGCAATAACTGTCCTTACCAGCAGGCAGCGGTAGTGTGTATTCGTCATTCAAAAGAGGCAACAACCGGAAGACAGACTATACACCGAGAGAAGAAGAACAGGCTGCGCGATATAAACAAACAACGAATAGTGTCTGGGTTCCATTTTCACTCTCTCTCGTCGATCGAAAACATGTAAACATAAAAAAGAAACTCTTGCGTCCGGGTGAGATGAACATGAAAACAACTGTCTGTGTGTGCTTTCTTAAACGTTTGTTTTGGTCCCTCACTTCCGCTTCACTTCTCATGCACTGACTCGCTAAGCTGAACAGCCAATCAGAGTGATTTCTTTGTCCCGACTTTCTCTGACCTGAGGTGTGAAAATGTGCCGTAAAGAGACGACGGTGCGGGACCAAATTGGGTAGGTGTGTCAGGGCCATTGGGTGTCAGGGCCTTTATGCAACAGAGCAGTCTACAGAGGCTTTAAAACTGTATAGGACAAAGGGAAAGGCTTCCTTTGTTTGTCTTTCAGCCATCCACACATTTATATGAAGGCCTGAACTGAACAGAGCTGAACAACTTCCAGTTACCACAAACACACTGTTGGACACTAGGGAAATAAACGCAGCTTGCAGTGGCATCTACCTAAAATTGAAAAAAGAGAGAAGATGACTAAAATACAGAAAATCTCTGCCCTGATTAAGTAATCACTGAATCATCACACTTCATTAACCACAACACAAACCATCTGTGGAAATGTTCATTTAATGCTTAAGGACACTGAAAGCATCCTTTTTATGCCTATGAATATATCAGAAATTTTTAAATTAGCAACACTTTATTTCAGATCACATATATTAATGTTTATCCTGATACTAACGTTTAATAGCAGGACTTAAAGTGTTTTATTCAAAGAAATCAAGTTTAACATTTCAAAAACTCAATCTCCCAGTAAGCATGTCTCCACCTTTAGGTCTTCTGCATTAGTAGTAGGCTAAGATGCTGATGGTCGGCTTATCTAAGATATCCATCATCTTAAGAGCATTTAAGGGATCGACCGATATGGCTTTTTCAAGGCCGATACCGATTATTAGTAATCAAGGAGACCGATAACCGATATTTGGAACCGATATACATTTGCAGTCAAATCTGAAAATCTTGGTCAAAATGTAGAATAACACAAACTCCAACACAACTTCTTTGAAATGCATTTAAGCATATATTATGTTTAATGAACTTTTAAACATCTTACAACTGGTTTCTTCTCTGTGCCCTTTTCTTTAGTGCAGCCATCTGCAATGAGTTAGAGAGAAACAAGAAGTGGGGCTGCAGGCCAACATGCTTATCTAACAATAATGCTTAATTTATTATATCAAAACAATGCCTGTCTATCTAGCATAAAATCACAATAAGCTGCTAGCAACTGCAAAACACTAGTGCTAGCTAACGTTTTGCAAACTATTAAAAGTGAGGCTATTACGGTAGACCTAACGTTAGTCTAGTAGCCTCACTTCTAATATTTTGCTAAACATTTGCTAGATACTTGTTGGCCAGCTAATGAGCTTCACATATCAACCTGAAAAACTATAGGTTACTTACGTAACCCCAGTTCTCAGAGTAACATGAAGTGAGATGTCTCACTATGGGATGCGCCTCAACGCGTATGCAAACAGAAGCATCAATCTCATTACGCCAATCCTGATTGGCTGGTGATCTTGACGTCAACGTCAGGGAATTCACCCACCCTTTAAGTAGCTTGCGCTACGACGCAGCGTCATTCAAAATAAGCACCTCTTCTCGCTTCGCCTTAGCAAGAAGGGCCGTCTGGTGAGACATCTCACTTCATGTTACTCTGAGAACTGGGGTTACGTAAGTAACCTATAGTTCTCATTCATAACACTCCGTTCGATGTCTCACTATGGGATATTGAAACTCCCGTATTGCTAGACATGCTTATCTCGAAAATCACCAAAAACAACCAGAACTTAACAGGTAGAACTCTGTCTCAACACAGGATCCAGCACTGCGCGGGCCACACTTGGAGCAGAGACATCTAGCCTGTAAAAGCGGACAAAAGTGAGCGGCGAGGACCAGCTCGCTGCTGCACAAATGTCTTGGATGGAAACACCCTTGAACAAAGCCCAGGATGTAGCCAGTCCATGAGTAGAATGAGCACGCAGGCCCGTTGGTGCCTGCAAACCCTGACTCGTATAAGCCAGAGCAATCGCTTCCACAATCCAGTGGGAGAGCCGTTGCCTGTTAACGGGCTTGCCCTTCTGAGGGTTAGCCCAGGATATAAAGAGTTGGTCATTACAACAAAACTCTTTTGACCTGTCCATATAGATGAGTAAAGCACGAACTGGACACAGCAAATTCGGCCGCTGTTCCTCTGAGGAACACAGCGGCGGAGGAAATGCCACAATGTCAATGGGGGTACATGAGCCAACCACCTTAGGTATAAAGGCAGGGTTGGGCTTCAGCAACACTCTCGTTTGCCCCGGGGCAAACTGAGTGCATGAAGGATGTACAGAGAGCGCATGGATGTCACTGACTTGCTTGGCAGATGCCAGAGCCAGTAACACCACTGTCTTCAGTGACAGGTGTTTCATGTCAGCTTCTTCCAGGGGTTCAAATGGAGGTCGAGTGAGCCCATCTAAAACCACTGCCAAGTCCCATAAGGGCAGCAGTGACCTGGAAACAGGGAGGAGCCTGCGAGCCCCTTTCATAAAACGGCAGACCAAAGGATATTGGCTAGCCGTCTTTCCCTCAAAGCCCACATGGCATGCAGCAATAGCAGCCAGGTACACTTTGATCGTAGAGAAAGCTTTGTGTTTATCAATTAAGTCCTGTAGAAATGATAAAATCACCCCGACAGGACATTGAAAAGAGATGTGTCCTTTTTGAAGGCACCACTCCTCAAACACCCTCCACTTACAGTCATAGAGAGACCTGGTGGAGGAAGCTCTTGCACTCTGAATAGTGTTTATCACCTTCTGAGGGAGCCCCACTGTATTCAGATTGTACCACTCACGGGCCAGGCCCATAGTGCCAAGCGCTCTGGGTGTGGGTGAAAGATCGTCCCCCCCGCCTGAGATAGTATGTCCCTGCGTAGTGGGAGCTGCCACGGCTGCCCGCCCAGCAGCTGATATATCTCCGCCAGCCAGTACATTGCAGGCCAGTGCGGAGCTATCAGGATAAGTGTGTGGCGTTGTTCCCTTACTCTGGCCAGAGTTGGGGGTATCAGAGCCAGGGGTGGGAACGCGTACAGAAGGACCGGAGGCCAAACGTGCGCGAGCGCGTCCACGCCTAACGGTGCGTTTAAATCGCTCATTGAAAAGAACAGCTGACATTGAGCATTTTCTTTTGATGCGAACAGATCTACCACGGCTCGGCCGTAACACACCCACAGCTGACTCACAATCATTGGATGTAGAGTCCAGTCTGCATATAGTGGTGCACCTCTGGACAGCAGATCCGCCCCGAGGTTCATCACTCCTGGTACGTGCGTCGCTCTCAGAGAGAGGAGACGTCCGCAGCTCCATAAGATCAGTTTGCGTGCCAGCATGTGTAACTGGAGAGAACGCAAAACCCCCTTAGCGGTTTATATATGATATTGTGGTCGTGTTGTCTGTCCTCACGAGGACGTGATGTCCTCTGAGAAAAGCTCCAGATCATTTATGTGTGACCGTTGGAGGTCTCTGCTCCAGAGACCCCTCACAGGTCGACCTTCGTATATACCCCCCCAGCCCGTCAGACATGCATCTGTGGTGACCACCTTCCGCGATAGGACAGCACCCATAGGCACGCCCCGTACTAGAAAAGTCGGGTGTAGCCAGTGGCGCAGTGCCATTACGCATTTCATAGTGACCATCACTCTCCGCGCGCCATGACGCGCGGGGTCCAATCTGAGGGCAGCTACCCAGTGCTGAAACATGTGTAAGCGTCCCAGTCGTACCACCAGAATGGCTGACACCATGAGCCCCAGCAACCGCAAACATGATCTGAAGAGAACATATTTGCGTGGCTGGAAATGAGCGAGGCAAGCCCTGAAGGCTTTCACTCTCTCTGCTGACAAGCGGGCTGTAAAGGACACCGAATTCAGGCGTAGGCCCAGGAAGAGTACAGTCTGGGCTGGAGACAACATGCTCTTTTCTGTGTTTATTACGAAACCCAGGTCGAGCAGGTGTTTTACGAGGACATTCGTCTGCGTAATAGCCTCTTGCTCCGACTGTGCGAGAAGGAGCCAATCGTCCAGATAAGTTGCCAGGTGAATACCCTGTTGTCTTAACGGGGCTATTGCGGCTTCCGTACACCGTACAAACACTCGCGGGCTGAGAGACAGACCGAAGGGAAGTACTCTGTACTCGTAACAGACACCCTGAAAGGCGAACCTCAGATATTTCCTGTGTGGGTAATATACTGGGATGTGGAAATATGCATCTTTCAGGTCGACTGATGTGAACCAGTCGTTTTGGCGCACGAGACGCAACAGAGATGTGTGAGTGAGCATTCTGAATTTGTATCTTTTGAGATATTTGTTCAGAGCTCTCAAATCTAGTATAGGCCGAATTCCGTTCCCTCCCCGTTTGGGAACGAGGAAATACTTGGAATAAAAGCCGCTCTGACTCTGTTCGGCGGGTATTATCGATATAGCCTTCTTTTCTAGTAGCGAGAAAATCTCTTGCTCTAGAATATGGGCCGACTCTCCCCGGGCCTGTGAATACAGAATGCCCGAGAAGTGAGGGGGGGGTGACAGCGAATTGGAGCCTGTAGCCCCGTGTTACTGTCTTGAAAACCCAAGCAGAATCTGTGAGCATCCTCCACTTTTCGCTTCTCAAAGCGAGCGGAGATGTCACAGCTCTGTCGTCTGCCCTCAGTGTCTCTATTTGTTGTGTTATGGGGCCCTCTAGTGTCTGAACACCGTGGTACCCCAGGTTGACAACCCCGGCCGACACTGCGCATGCGCGTGGCGGTGGTGCCTTCACAATCCCGTCTATTGTCAGAGGCCGTAGCCGCTCTCAAAAGAGGGGCAGACGACAGACTGTTTATTGTTGTTTTTCTTTTCATTTGTATTGACTGCGCCCTTGGCTTCAAGCCTGGAAACGACAGTGGAAAATGATTTATTTTGAAACAACAATGATGACATGTGTTTGTGTGACTTAAACAGGCAGCGGAACTTGCTGTCTTCGATGTTAAGTCCATTTCCCTGATGGCGCGAACTTGAGGATGACGTTCTGGCATCACTCGAGGCGGCGGGAAGATGGGAGCATGGTGGCACCCCGAAAACACATGAGCATCCAACACTGGAACATGCTCTGGAGCTGGGGAACAGGGAACTTCCAGCTCATTCATCGACGGAGGCTGTCAGGCCGCCCGCTTCTTCTTCCTCGCCTGGTGGCTGAAAACCTGGGTCGGCTGAGCCCGGTACCGGAGATTTTCTTGGCCAGCTCCCTCTTGCCTCGTGTCTGGGCTGGGCTGCGGTCTCTGCTGCTTCGGTATTTTGAACCGGGCAGGACGTGAGACAGCTTGAGTGAAGGCCTGCCGCGGGACCATTGGAGGTCGCGGCTGGACAGAGACAGAGCTGGAGAGCCTCGTCTCCCTTCCTTTTTGACTCGCATCTCAGCTGCATTGAAGCTACAGCGGAGCCAAATATGCCCTCGGGAACAATAGGCATGTCCAGAACATCCTCTTTTTCCCGGTCTGGAAGGTTCGTCAGGTTGAGCCACCTGGCTCTCTCCTGTACCACCATTATTCCCAGTGCTTTGTCCGTGGCTTGGACTGCACAGCGCTGCACACGGAGGCAAATGTCCGTGATCGCTGCGATCTTGTCCCACACGGCAGGCTCAGGTTTGCTCGACATGTCTTCGCAGAGCTCCGCCTGGTAGGCGGTCAGCAGCGAGGAGACGTTGAGTGCCCTGGCGGACAAAGCTGCGGCTTTATAGGCCCGTTCGGTCATCGCTGACTGGAACCGGTCTGCCTTTGCCGGTAGCATGGGGTTCCTGCTCGGTGTAGAAGCCAGCCTCGGTTGGATGTGGGCTGCCACCAGCGGTTCCATGGGCGGCTGGCGGAGCAGGCCGAGCCTCTCCATACCGTCACAGTCCAGGGAAGAGGCACCCTGGATTGGGGCCTTGTTGCTAAAGGGACGGTCTCTCCACGAGACCGACACCTCGTCCAGCATCTCCGGAAAGACTGGAAGGAGCTGCCTCTTCATCCTCGCTGCTTGGGGCAAGTTCTTCCCCTCGTAGCGAGATCTGGAGGTCTCCTTGGCCACTTCAGGCCATGGGATGTCCAGCCTGGATGCAGCGCGTTGACACACGGCCTGCAAGTCCATGCTTAGGACGGGCGATGCTGGTGTGCTCTCGCCCGGGGGAGCGGACATCGCTCCCGGCTTTGCAGCCTGAGCCGATGAAACGAAGATGTCATCCTCATCCGAGTCAGACCGGAGGAACTCAGAGGCAGAGGTCGTGTTAACCGAATATTTTCCGTCATTTTTTTTAACAATGACGGACAAATCTGAAAGCAGTCCGTCATTTTGACAGATTAGAACAAACTCGGAACAGTTTCCCCGCAGCGAGGCTCCGGTGTTATGCCGTGTTATGCATGCCCTCCAAAAAGGAAATCATACCGTTTCCAAACCTAACTGTGCCGTACAAATCATTGAAATGATTTTTGGCTTTATGCTGTGCACGCTCCCGCGAGGTGCAGCAGCCATGCATAACACGGCGCATGTGAACTGGGGGATAGGGATGTTTATTGAACTTCGGTTTAACACATGTATGGCTCTGCCGCTGAAGCAAGCAAGTAGCAGCGCAATGCTTGCTTCAGTCTGTGTCTGCGTTCTTTCACACCTGCCTGTAATCTGAGAAGGTCCCGCCTCTCTGGCTGGCTCCCGCCCGGAAAATCAGATAGCGCTGTGGGCGGGACATTGCTCGTGTACAGAGAGTGGTGACTGCAGCCAGAGAAACGACCGCATCAGAGCCAAAGTTTTATCGGCAATTTGATAATAAAAAAAAGGCCGATACCGATAATCGGTCAAATGCGGAATATCGGCCCCGATAATCGGCCGATTATTAAACTGGGGGGTTAAACAGAGCCTGTATTCTGAATCTAGTTTTGACAGCAGGTCTGAACAACACAATGTATAACCCCTGTGCAGAATACATTTCCAAATAATACGTTCACTTGTATTCAGTTGAAAGTGTCAGCTCCAATGCCCAAAATATTTTTGACATTTTGGCAAATCATGGAGAGAGCATATTACATAATCACATACAGTGCACATTTTCCAATTAGCAGCCCAGACCACACAGTGCACAGGCCAGCAGTCAGTGTGTCAGAGAGAGACGGACAAGACATGGAGAGATAGGCAGACAGTAGAGAGAGGCTGCACCAGCTGCACTTACTCATGTCCTCCCACACACAGCTGATCCTGAAGGATTATCCTTTTGCCCTCCACCCCCTTTGCTTTGTTCCCTCCATCTACATGAATGAGCGATGGCGAATAAGAGCCATATTCCGCTGCACATGGATCATGGATTTTTATAAACTGTCACATCAGCTTTTGATGGGTGGAACATGGCTTAAATGTTGAGAGATTACATCAAATAGTTACAACAAAAAGACATAATGATAACAGGCCGACAGAGGTGATAGTGTTGAATCAGCAAAAATCTCCTTAAGCTTTGAGAGCTACTCGACTTGCTGTGTGGATCTAAAAAGTGGTGAACCACCGCGATACACTGTGACAACTGACACTTGCCCTTCTGATTTGTCTAAATGATAGCTTTTGTGTAAAAAGTGTGAGTGTATCGCCTCAAGTTTAGTTATTGTTTGTGCAGTGTCAGTCATTATTTGTAGTTATGATACAAATATACATGTATTTTTAAATTGCAGGATTAACTCTTGTCAAAAAGTAGCAAAACAACTGCCTTCAACTTGCTTTTTATTCTGACCAACACTCAAACGGATCTAATTATCTACAACCATTACTTCTGTAAAATTGTAATTAGCATAACAATAAGAAAATAATTATACTGTCAGCATGTAAACGTCACGTGGTTACAATAATAATGCTATCTTGTGGATGCTAATGTTTAACAGGGACTGACAAAACATGACATTTAAAATCACCTTGGATGGAAATGTTTTCACTTTTTTATAAACCTAACAATGAATTGGTAATAAAATAATTGTAGACAGGTAGACAATGCAAACATTTGGTTAAATGCACTAAACACAAAGTGCAGCGGAAACCGATTGTTGTTGTATTCCAGATATTCGTCACAAGTGGACACATTTTAGGTCAAGCAAATCAAATAGAATAGTTACACATCTCATACTAAATATGGTATGTTTATTATATAAATTACTCAAATAAGTAATCATATAAAGACAACTAACAGAATTATGTTTAGTCAGCTTTGACTGATTTTAAAGGAGCTAATAACAGATTCATTAGGGCCAGTGTAATGTGCAGAAAATGGAACCTGTAAATGAATGTACCTGACTACACATCACTGAGCACACCATGTTGTCCATTAACACATCTTCTCTGAAAGCTGTGGGTTGGCAGGGTTTACTCCTGTGGCTTATATCGCCTATTACAGCCTAATTGGGACTTAATGGGAAATTCAAGACAGACTGAGTGGCGCTACTCTACCAGAACAGCAGAGGACGCAGTGTGTTTCGCCAAAAGCAATAATAATGTCAGTCACTAGGCTAAACGCAAGAAGGCAAACAAAGCTAGTGGGTGCTACATGTTGACTGGATGATGCGTTGCCCTTTGGCTACAGATATTAGAGGAGCCAATAGGATTGCCCTGATGTCACGCCCACAGAGAGGGAGCGATGTTGCGTCATGCGGTGCAATAGAGTAGATAACCATCTATATTTTTCTGTTTTCATGTGGCTCTTTATAGCCATCCATTATATCTAATCTGGCAAACAATTAATAGTTTGTGCTGACATGAGTTCATCAGTTTGCAGTGTATCCGTTAAAGAGAAGGGTGGTGTCAACTGGATTGAGTTAATCTGTGCTAATTTTACATTCATACTGATGAAAACAATTAACACTGATGAATTTGACAAGGATAATAAGAAGGAAGCAGTATGTTGCCTACATTTGCAACAGTAGAACACATTTCTCAAACACAACTAAGATTACTCACTTTACGTATTGGTCACATTTTGTTCGGAATATTAGAATATCAACATCAGTTTCCTTCCAGTACTTTCATAAACAGGAGTACCCAGTATTCATAGTTCAAGTTCAACAAAAAAAAACACATAATAGAGCACCAAGGGAAATTCCCTCAAAAGTAATAATCAGTTTAGTTTTCCAATAACTTCAGAGCACAGTGTCCTAAAACTAATCCCTAAATGTATTATATAAATTGCCCAGGTACTAATCCCAGCTATATTTAAATGTGAAGTCACAGATCAAAAACAGAGAAAGAGCCAAAAGCTGATCAAAAGACCTGGAGGCAACCAGGAGATAGTGATGAAAACAGAAAGGGCTTCAGCACAGTGATGTCAGCTAATTAGCCATGCTCTCCAATCCAGTTTAATTAGCAAACAGGACACCAACCAGCCTCTGTTAATAAAGAGCGTGGAAGGCTGAAGCTATGCAGGGGCTTCCAACAGAAGCTGGGGGAAGGGGACGGCAGAAAGTGATGATGTCAAAGACCAGGGTTACCTTCCATCCTCCATACATTGTTTCAGTCCAAATTACATTCAGCTATTTTTCATTTAAAAGAAAATAAGTCAGGTGAGTTAGAGTCAGACTCAGTTATTGCTCGTCTAGCATCTGTTCAGCCTGTTTCACTAAAAAAGACGCCTGTGAGCTATATTGGTAGTTGGTTTGTATTATGCATGAAATAGAGCAGCAGATTAGACAGCATTAGACACATTACAAGGACCAAACAAATATTCAAGCTTTAAAGTGATTTCTATAACAACTGTTAGCATCTGCGCCCAAAGAGCACCGTAGTTTTGGCAATTTACATATTTAACAGGTACAATTGGCAAGAATGGCAATACCATATGGCTTGTGAAGCTCAGAACAGATGCAGGATAACACATCTAGGACAGAACCGTATCAAACATGCACACAAAGATTTAATTTCTGAATGTGCATAATGCATTCTGGAAACTAAAAAGACTTGAAAACTAAACCCCGACAAAATAAGAACTCTTCACGTGATTTCAATTGCATGTTTTATAAACAACATATACTCTAGATGTGTGATACATTGTGGATTCCTGATAAAGGATTTTTGGGAGGTAAAGACCTACTGTTCACTATATTACTACTGCTATGAACATGGAGCAATTGATGGTAAAATACAAGTCCAAGTAGTCTACTCTTTTCTTTTTCTCCTTCCATTTTATGACCTTCCGCCATCCATCATGGAACCAAAACTCGATAAAGAACTCTATCTTATCTCAGAATGAAGAGTAAATAACAAGGCTGTGCCGATAAGAAATGGAAATGTTGTTTATCAAAGTGAAACTCAAGACATGACAGGCAGGGTACACTTAAAGAAAAAGACTGTGTGTTGTGACTGTATAGGGCAGCAACATTATTGTAATTTGCGTTTGGTGCTGAAGCAGGACAAGGAATACACAGTCTAGGTTCATTTTCCCATAACAAACCTGGGTATTCAGAGAACTCAGGGTGTGCAGCAACACATCTTATTATCTGCAGTGGAGTCACCTGATTACTGTTTATGAAGCAGATAAGTAACCATGCTTTTTATTTGTTGCTGCCCTTAACTTAGAAGCAGTCGTTATTTTTGACTGTAGTAGTGATACAATGTGCTTTCACCTTCTGATACATTTTTTTATTTTACAAATGCTTCACAGCTCAGTGGCGGAAACCAACTTTTTAGCCACCTAGGGATTAGTTGTTAGTTTCAGTATTAGTTGGACTTTAAATGGAATTATTCAGAATTGGAGGGTGTAAAATGTTGTGTTATGATACTGCCTTTTATCATGCCGCTCTGCCTCACCAACAGTTTCCCTGTTCAAAGTCTTTGTCATTCACTATATGAAAAAGTCAATTAGAAACTCAGTTATAAATAGGAGTACTTTTCCCAGGAATAGTTCCGATAGTTCCTGGGATATTGCGTTCACACCAAAAAGATCTGGGGCCTCATTTATAAAAGAGATATAAGCTCAAAAAATGGCGTACGCCAGTTTCTACGCAATGTTTGCGATTTATAAAATTCTAACTTGACGGGAAAATGTGCGGTCCTCCACGCAAACTCTAACCCATGCGTACGCACTAAGCACAAAAATGGGAGAGACGAGAAACTGCGACACCGTTGGCAGAAGGAAGAATGGAGAGAAATATGTGGAAATAATACCATAAATAAAATGTTACCTCTCATTCATCATATATGAAGAATTCATTTTCAAACATTGATTAAAGCCAATCTTAAAATGATTAAACAAACGCCTGTTTGCGACTCCTCAGTGCACACAATAACGTAACTTGGAGAAATAAATAAATAAATACGGAAATGTTATTTAAAACCACCTCGAATATGTTGTGTTAATGTTATGACATGTTTTCTCATAAATGATGCGGTAAGCAGGAGGACAGAATTACATCTAAACTGACGCCGTTTTGTATTTCTATAGGTTGTACGAGCATAGTTTTATATAGCCTAGGCCTACTATCACGTTTAATCGTGTTTTATGCCGTTTGCCAAGACTTGATAAGTCGCTCGTAAAACACAGGAGGTATGGAAACTAAGAACACCATATGTGGTAAATTGTACAGCTAATATACTGTAACACAACACATTAGTTGTATTTCCTTTAACTGGTGGATTATGGATATATAGTTGCTGAACGAAAGCTGGAACACAAACCACCAAATACAAACAAATAATTCAGATCCAGTCGTCATGACTCCACTCCGGAGGGATTCCCTGATCATTTCTTACAGTTTCTCATCAAGGGGGTGTCTCCTGTCCCCGGTGCAAACACACTGCCTGAGGAAGGTTAGGCTATGTGTATTATTTTTGTCATTAACCTTTTTCTGACAAATTATTTATTTATTTTGGTGACGATCCGACCTCCATGCTGCTACTCTGGTTCAAACTGCATCCACCAAACAATATGATTTATCTCGACCTCCCCAAAATAACCAAAATCTGACATGGTGTGAGATGTCTTTTTTAGCTGTTCTGTCGTCATTTCCTGCTATCTTCTTCATAAAGTCAGTCAAAATGAATGAATGAATGGGCGTTTCTTTGACTATTTATAGGCAAATATGGGCGTTACGTGAAGCCCGCAAAAGCTGCACCGCATTTCGAGTCAGTTGTGATTTATAAAAGGGAAACCGGCGTAGGAAGTGCCGTACGCACTTTCCTCGCCGGTAGGCTACGCAATGTTTTGTGAATTGGAAAATTTCGGAAAATTTCTGTACCTATTTTTTTTAAAGTTCTACTACGTAAGCAACTTTCCCACGTGAATCCTACGTACGCGTAGTGAAGCCCCTGGAACTATAACTTTTTTGCGAACCTTTTCACCCCTTTTTTTTCTAGGGAGAAAAAGGTTCCAATTTCTGATTGGCTGGGCGAATTGCAAACCACGCCCTGTAAAACTCGCCATTTTATTTGCTCGCATTAGCATTAGCCCAGCGCACCAATGGAGAGAGACTAACTTATGGCAACACAAAATAAAACATGGGAGCGGTGGAGTGATGAGGAGGTGTCGGCGTTCTGGCGATTTACTCGGAAGGCCCAGCAGCTTCTACTGAAGCCAGTCCCCCAACTCCGGGGACTTCCGGCCGGGGACTTCGGGTGGCAGTATACGCCGTGAAGTTGTTTGCAGCCTGCCAGTAAACCCAAAGCAGAAGAAGAAGTGACGTCAGCGGCTCCCTCAGGGACTTATTCCGGTGTGAACGCGATGTACTAGATAGTTCCAGGAAATAAAAGTTCCGGGAACTATTCCTGGGAAAAGTACTTGGTGTGAAAGCGCCTAATGTAGGTGGCTTAGAAATGTACTTTATTCAGAAAGACAGGGGAAATACTTAAAGTGCACAATGTGTGAAAGACGTTTACTGATGCCTCTTTTACCCATCATCCCTCATTAGAAGGTGACATTTCAAAGGGAGGTAGCCGTAGGCTCCCCTTTGTGAATATATGTGTGTGTATGCACTGTTTTACACATACTGTACATTTGCAAGCAAATACTTAGAAGAGCGACTGCTACTCGTTTTGAAGAGTCATCGCCAAAACCCTGTCAATGTGTTGAAGCAAGTAATGCAAGCCACGTTTCTGTCAACTTATTCTGTCACAGTTATGAAATTGTCAACTTTCATTTATATATTAAACCTATATATTCGTGTTAATCATCATTTTCCTCCTTCGTTCAAACCCTATTATACAAGAAGAACTACAGTATGCCACTCACACATCCCAGTCACTCATGGATGGAGGCACACACGTGTGTTTATCAATACATTTTAAACCAAAGCTAGTAACATAGAACTGAAATAATCAATCAAAAGCCGGAAATAATCACTTCTTCCCTGTAACACACACACATTGCTGCCTACTTCTTTCTTGTATATATCCTTGTCTTGGACTACACCTATGGGGGTATCATCACTGGTTAGTAAGGTGAAGAGAGGCTTTGAAGAGAAAAAAATTGAACTATCCTTTATACAGACAAGAGGTGTTGGGCTAGGCAAGGTTACTATTTTTAGATTATAAATCACCACCCTGATTCCTCTTGGCCTTTCACTAAGCTGCTGAGTGCTGAGAGGGAGGGCAGGATGCCACCACAGCTCACAGGGGGTTTTCCTTGTCCTGTTGTATCTGTTCACACATCTGTCTGACAGCAGAGCTACAGATAATAGATGGCATTCTAACTGTTGCCCCAAGTTGCCCTTTTAACTGTGACGTGTACAAATGATTACATCATCTTACATCACAGTTCTAGTACCAAGGCGATAGGGTGCTCCTCTTCCAGCAGTATTCATGGACCAGCTTGACAATATGTAAGGTTGGTTGAACAACTCTTCACTGGTTCATGAGGTTATTTATTAAACACACCATGTATGCTTAAAAAAGTCTGCCAAAATGTAATTTCAGTTTTTGGGAGCCAGGGCTCAACACTAACTGTTAAAATTGGTTGCCTGGCTGGCAACTATCAGGGTTAGTCACCCGAGTTAGATACTACGCAATATTTGTCAACCTAATAAAAATAAGGAAAGCTTCATCAATCAATCAATCAATCAATCAATAGGATACGGCTGTAATAGGCCTAAGGCCTTTTAGTCGCTCATAAATAAATGAGTAGATCACTGATTCTTTATTTACTATGGATGCTGGCAACAGTCACATAGTCCAAAGTGAAGGTGATGTTTGACCAGTAGTGGTCAAACAACATTAATGCCCCCCAATTAATATCAGCAATCGTACATATTGTAATGGCCTGTGTAAACCCCCTGCTGCACATAACATGTTAATATTATTGAGCCAATACAGACACACATGTCCTTTCTTCGATTCAAGAATGAACATTTCCAACAGTTTTTCTAAAAATTCCATATACATTACATTACATTACATTACATTGCATTTAGCTGACGCTTTTATCCAAAGCGACATACAATAAGAACATTCGACCAGGAAGACACAACCTTGAAGAAAACACAATCATATAAGTACATCAGGTTTCATAGAGCCAAACATTTCAAGTGCTACTCAACTGGCTTTAGGTAAGCCAGTCCTTTATTAGTATAAAAATGCTTCGTTAATAGTTCTAATGCTCGAAGTGGAGTCGAAAGAGATGAGTTTTCAGTTTGCGCCGGAAGATGTGCAAGCTATCTGCCGTCCTGATGTCAATGGGGAGCTCATTCCACCATCTTGGAGCCAGGACAGCAAACCCACGTGTTTTCGCCGATGGGAACTTGGGTCCCCCTCGCAGCGAGGGCGCAACGAGTCGTTTGGTTGATGCAGAGCGTAGTGCACGCGCTGGGGTGTACGGTTTAACCATGTCCTGGATGTAGGAAGGGCCAAATCCATTCGCAGCATGGTAAGCAAGTACCAGTGTCTTGAAGTGGATTCTAGCAGTTACCGGAAGCCAGTGAAGGGAGCGGAGGAGCGGAGTGGTGTGGGAGAATTTAGGAAGGTTGAAGACCAGACGAGCCGCTGCATTCTGGGTGAGCTGCAGAGGTCGGATGGCACATGCAGGTAGACCAGCCAGGAGGGAGTTGCAGTAGTCTAGGCGTGAGATGACGAGAGCCTGGACCAGAACCTGAGTCGCTTTCTGAGTCAGCTGGGGACGTATCTTCCTGATGTTGTAAAGCGTGTATCTGCAGCAACGGGTTGTAGCAGCGATGTTTGCAGTGAAGGACAGGTTGTTATCTAGGGTCACACCCAGATATACGGGCAGTTTTATGTTAAGTTTATAATGTTAGGTTTATAACACGAATGCTGAATACTCTAACAATACCCCAAGGCTCTCACAAATTACAATTCAAAAATACCAGCTGTATTATTACTGTTTCATTGCCATGGTTTGTATAAACGGACTACTTAGACATAAGCATATCAGAAAAAAACACTGTTCACTTTCAAGAAAAAACAAGAGTAGGTACATGCTAGGCAAAGGGATAGATGGGCGGTAACCCGAACCTCTAACCCTCGCCTACTACTTTCCCCGTTTCTCCCGAATGTTTTGTTCACATAAAAATACAGATGACTGCACTGTGTTCTACTTATATGACTTACTATTCCTTTTCTCCATCATGGCAACAGGTAGGAATTACAAATAATGGACCGTCATGTTGTAAATGCCTAAAGACAAAATAATAGGCCACCTGTCAGGGTTTTAATAATTAAAAATATGTTACAATATGTGTTCAATGAAGTTATTTAATTGCCAAAATCTTGGCAGGGTATGTTATCACTGTAATGAGCCAGCAGTCTTTGGCAGTAACTTGGCTGTAAGGCTTTCTGTGGTTTTGCTCTTTCCTTTGTGCTCAGTGGTTTGAGTTGCAGAAAATCCAATAAAAGTTACATTGTGTCCATGAAATTGTGTGTGTGTGTGTGTGTGTGTGCGTGTGTGTGTCTTGTTCTTTTACATCTCGACATATCCAGAATACCAGGAATTCAGCAAACCTACTGTAGTGCCTGTGCAAAGTGTTCTGAGCTGAGTGTGGAGAGGATAGAAAGAAAGGAATATGCTTGTATTATATTTATTATAGACCAGAATCAAGCGCTACTCCAGGGATAACCAGGGATCTATAACCTGATCTGATAAATAAAACATGTAAGAAAAACACATAGTGAGGCTGAGGGGGGATGTGTTTGTAAAGGAAATATTTGCTGTGTATAAAAAACACTAGTTACAGTATTTCTACTACAGGGACTGCCATCCAACTACATATTTGCTTCAGATTTGATCATGTTAGTCAGGTAGTGTATTCCTTCAAATAAAAGTATCAACAAAAATAATTGGAGGCAAGTCCTGAATCCTAGCCAGATAATAATCCCTTCAGTACATGTTGCTCTAATATGATTTAAACTGTAATCAGATCGCAAATCAAGCAATCATCAAACAGGTATGAGGATAAGGTTAATAATTTACCTTTTTATCACTGGTTTATACTAAAATAAGAGACTGAAATACTTCATACAGAATGAGAAGGAGAGAGGCAGGTTGGCTGTAACTTGTATCATTCTGTTTCTGGGGTTCAGCTTCAGGCCACGCTGTTACATGATGGGTCAAGTTTAGACTTCAGACCCTCTCAGGCTTCTATTTCAAGTGTTTTTGTGTGGACTGACATGCAGGACATGTATAGCCCATCTGCCTGTTTGACAGGATCTTTTTACGCCAAATGAGTTTGCCCTGAACAAAGTGTTGATTACGACACAGTGACACTTTGTTAATAAAAAACAGAGGTAATGTCCAGATATATGGATCATCCATCAATCAAAACTGTTTTACATATCTGGAGGTTTATTTTGTATAGACTACTGAAGTTATTTGAAATCACCGACAGCCAAAGAAATAAATATAAAACCTTAAACATGCAAAACCACCGGGTGCTTTAAAACTCTTTGCTGATATGGAAGAGATGTGGAGATTAATACGTTTCATAGTGAGCTAGCAGGCACTCATAAGGACAAACTCTCGTCCTGCAGGAACTGTGACACAGAGTCGATTTGAGGTCAAGAGCAAT
The DNA here is from genome assembly GCF_902827175.1 of Gymnodraco acuticeps. Taxonomy (NCBI): domain Eukaryota; kingdom Metazoa; phylum Chordata; class Actinopteri; order Perciformes; family Bathydraconidae; genus Gymnodraco; species Gymnodraco acuticeps. The sequence goes on from NW_022991258.1 coordinate 398,959, forward strand.
TTCAACTCTCCCATGCGCTGGTCATTAGTAATACTTAGCATGGTTGGAGCAAGACTGGCGGCCAAATACTTTTTGTAAACAAACCTCGGAGGGACTGACGGAATGTGGGTTTTTAAGTAAGAGTATGTGTGTGTTATTCACATTCTTAATTGTGTGTGACTTCAGTGCACTGCAAGCTTCTGAGGGTTTGTTTGTGTGTATACTAACAATTTGATGTTATGGTGGCTGTGTGTGCATGTGCGTCAGGAATTCTGGTTCCCATCAAACTGAAGCAAAAGGAACATTAATGTTTAGCCTTTAAAAGCCCAGTGCATTCTGGGTGCTTGCATATAGTTATTAATCTGTAATGAAGACATTTCCTGAAATGTGTCTTACTTTACTACTTGTATGTCATATCAGTTTGTTCTTGACACACAGATAGACAATGTTAGTGGGCGGGAAGTTGTTGCTCTCATTTGTACAGTATAAGTGATATTACAGAGCAAAATAACGGCAATGAGTTCTTCCACTCAGATAAGAAAACAAAATTGAAAGAACAAAGCCCTGCTGTGCTGGTAGTTTAAATTACAATTAAAACTGACGAACAGAGCTATGTGTGTCCAGTATCCCCTGCATTTCCCAGTGTGCAGTACACACACTGTAAAAGGGTAACTGAATTTCAAGCTGTGGTGCAATGCATTATAGCTAAGAAACTATAATTCTGGCATTTCTTTATCTGATCTCACTCGAAGGTCATTGTGAAATGGCAGCTCTTAAGATTCCCTCTGATTCTGCAGGGTCTGAAACTGGCCAAAAGCCAGCAAAAGAGCCAATATGTAGGCTTTCAAAAAGGCTCTCAGGCACAAACCCCAATGATGGTCACTTCACTCAGTCCAACCCTCTATCGAACACAATTGTTTTTTGCAGTTTTTTGCGCCATCCCACAGAATAGACCTAGTTGCTGTGATATATCTTTGCTCTCCTCGCTAGGCTTCCTGTTAAGTTTGTCGGTAATCAAAGCTAGTGCCTCCACATAAAGGTCTCCGTCAAGATTCTGCAAATTAATGGTGGATGATGAAAACTTCATTTCAGGCACTGGTAATGACAAACTTGCCCTATTGACAGCATCGACTGAGGCACAGCATCTGATTGCAACGTGAATTAGAAATAGACTCTTTTTATATATTTTGTCTAAGCATTACTATCAAACTGAAAAAAACAAATGTTTTGTGTGTTCACTTTCAAGACAAAACAAAGAAGTAGGTACAATGGTACATGTTAGGTAAAGTGATGGTTGGGCGATAACCCTAACCCTCGCCTACTTCTATCCCTGTTTCTCCAGAATGTTTTATTCACATTTAAATGCAGCCTTTAACATATTATACCTTGTATTAAGGTGTATATGTACTGTACGTATACTAAAAAAACGCAGGGGCTGTGAAGAAAGTAAGATTCTGCATTCAAGGTCAAGCAAGAAAATAGTTTGACTGTGAAGAATTGCGTCAATGTTGAAACGTCAAGCAATTGACAGCACAGGAGAATGTCTCATACAATGTTGTAGAGGACACACACACACACACACACACACACACACACACACACACACACACACACACACACACACACACACACACACACACACACACACACACACACACACACACACACACACACACACACACACACACACACACACACACACACACACACACACACACACACACACACACACACACACACCACACACACACACACACACACACACACACACACACACACACACACACACACACACACACACACACACACACACACACACACACACACACACACACACACACACACACACACACACACACACACACACACACACACACACACCAGTGTATGTAAAGGCCCTGACACACCTACCCGATCTTGGGAGTCAGAGGCCGTCAGAGGCAGTCGGGCATTCGCGGCGCCCTACTCAGGTTGGTGTGTCCTGCACCGGCACATTTTCACACCTCCCGCGGCCGATTCAACATGTTGAATCGGCCAAAGAAAGTCGGCCAAAGAAATCACTCTGATTGGCTGTTGCCTCTTTTGAATGACGAATACACACTACCGCTGCCTGCTGGTAAGGACAGTTATTGCCACTCGTCGACTGAAGTCTTTGCGGTGTGTTCGTAGGCGGGCGGCGTAGCCGACGCAGGCGACGTAGCGGACGTAAAAGTCGGGACGCCTTCGGTACGCGTTCTTTGGTCTCAGGTTGGTGTGTAGCGGCCTTAAGCCCTTACATCCACTGAAGCATCTTCTGCAGGCAAAGTCTTGATCCAACCACTTTTGAGACAGGCCTGTCACAGACCATTAGCAGAAGAGACTGAAGATCCGTTGGTTTTCACTAGGATCCCAGAGTGTAAAAATACCATCAGCATGCAGCCTAGGGCCCTCTCCATAAAGTATGAGTCAACACTGATTATCACTGGAAACCATTGTAATTGTTTTCAAATGATATAAAGGTTATCTTGTAATACATGTTCCTAAAAAGGCTCTATTTGTCATGTAACTAAAGCAGCAATGTACAGAGTTTGGACTAGTTTCAACTATTCTGATGTCCTCACTTAGAATTACATTGATTGTGTGTTGTGTAGGTTGTGTGTATACAGCAAAAGAAAGATTGGTCATATTTCTGTTCTGTTGTTCTTGTTTTGTGCCTTCTGGTAAAAAGTGTGTGACGTTCCCCTCATATCCCTCTTACTGCGGAGAGACCTTCAACCCATTTACTGTAAGTATTGATAAGAATCAAAGAAGAGAGGTTCAATGACAAAAGCTCATATTATTTCAGTGTTTACATATCTGCACCAGGCTAATAATCCTGTGGCTTCTATCATACACATCACAGTATTTAAAAGTGACTTTCATCATCTGACCCTAGCTGAATCAAGCTGTTGATATGAATCGTATCCTAGCAGCAGTGTCCTTACAATCACAGGTAGATAAAGTAACCATTGTGCAGATAAGGCATTAGATTTCAATAATTTCTCTGATATGTAGAGGCTGTACAAAATAGTTTTTTTCAGCAACAACCGCACTGATAATTTGATTCCCACAATTCCTCTGCCAATACTTTACATAATATCATTTGTATATTAGCAAAGTAAAAAGGAAGGGTTATAGCATTCAACAAGCATCAAACAAACACATCATGCTGCGTCGAAAGAGCAATAACATTACTTTTACACTGCCTTTGTATGCAGCAACAGCTACAAAAATATTGCGACTCAAAAGACACTTCCCTGACGGTTTGATAGGAGTTTATATGCAAATTGTATTATGTTAGTCTGAGCATGGGAAGTCCGTACAACGTCTATTCTCATCTGTCTGCGGGTGAATCTACGTTCAGTGCTCTATTGTGACTTGTATGACATTATTTTTACATAATCAAGTGGGTGTATAAAGTAGATTTTGAGAATGGCTCTGTAAGCACACACATTTGTTTATATTAGCCTGTGTCCCCTCAGGAGACCATATTCCTTAAGGGTCTGAGATGAGAAAGTGTATAATCCTGTGTCTTATCCAATACAGGATCTACTGCAAGCCAGAGGCAACACACTATGATGCCAACAACAGCAGCTTCATTCAAATGCATCACATATATATTATATATATTATAAGTGATCTCCATATTGTTGTCAACGCATACATTATGATTTTTGTCTGAAAACACTGCTAAAAGTATTTTTTCTTTTAATAAGAGATGAGACCCTGAGCCAAAACAGAATCATCATCCATCTGAGTTACTTTCAGTGCATCTTCAGTAATCATCAGGAGGGTTTTTGAATGTTCAGCAGTAGGGCTGTGCAATTAATCGTATTTTAATCGCGATTACGATTATGGCTTGCGACGATTAGGAAAACAGCATAATTGACAAAATACGATTATTTTGCTGGGTGCGCTTTCGCCCCTCCCTAAAAGCCCACTCGGCCACGTGGGAGTGACATGTGTTGTGAGTGTTCAGCGCAAGCGAAGATGTCAGAACAAGAGCAGCAACTAGTTAAAAAGAAGGGTCGCGGGGAGATTCCCAGTCGATCGCGAGATGTGTCTAAAAATAGAACAACAATATTCTGTTTTATCGTTAATGTCCTATAACATAATGTTCCCGTGCCAGAATAATGCACTTGAATGCATCAAAGCTTTGTGATTGGCCGGCCTCAACCCATGTGTCCGGGCGTGGCTGGTGAGCAGTGCACTAGTTCGCTGACGTTGTCCGTGTCAACAGCATGGATGGTCAACAGGAGTGACAGTCCGCACACACACAAGACCGCAATTATGGCAGAAGCAAAAAAGCCCAAAATATATAATTTTCACTCCAAGTGGGAGGATCATTATTTTTGTATCTATTCCAATTCAAAGTCCATCTGTCTCATCTGCAATGCGAGCGTGGCTTTATCGAAGAAGGGTAATTTAGGAGCTTTCAAAACTGCACAAACGCTACGAGACGGAATTCCCTCCTAATTCTGCCCTACGCTCCAAAAGGGGAGGGGCCTGAAAGGACAGCTAAATGCAGCACAGCAGTCCATTTTCACCAGGCCCAACAACAAGAGCAAGGCTGCTACCAGAGCATCTTATCGTGTCAGTCACGTTCTTGCGAAACACATGAAGTCTTTCGAAGACGGCGAAGTTATGAAAGAAGCTTTCCTGGAGGCTGCGACGCGCTTTTGTGGGACAGTAAAAATAACAGCAGCATTTCAACAGGTTTTTGATATAATAAAAACTCAATTTAGATACCGTTATTAATCTGCTGTAAATTTTGGTTTGTTTGAATTTATTCATGATAATTATTGTACAAAATGGTAGAATGCAAACATTAAGATCTGTTCTGTTTAAATTGATTATAGTCTATCAGTTCAGAAACTAGTGTTGCTTGCATCCTATTTTAAAGGCATTTCTTTTTATACTCTAATAAAATGCAACCAAAAATGGGTTTGATTCTATTAATGTTGTCTTTTTTATTGCACTGTTGCTGCAGCAGATTACTGTGTAGCTTCAGATCTTAGTTGTCTTATTAGTAAGCCTAATTTATACTTTTGTAGCAACACTATTTTTATATAATGGCAAAGAAAGGGTTCTTCAGAGTCTTTTCTTTTTTTCCTGTGTCATATGTGGCAGCACTGCCACAAGTTCCTCTTCAGAGAGGGTCTTCAGTACAGGTGGCAATATTGTCACCTGCCTGCGCTCATCTCTGAAACCAGACCATGTAAACAGGCTGGTGTTTCTTGCAAAAAATCTTTAAGAGATGACATGAGCAGCCCTACCAGCATTTGCCATGGTGGCCTAAACATTTTTATTTGGTCTTAAATTGTAGTTCAATATGTATTTCCTGTTACTTCTGGACCATGACGGTTGGCCAGCCTTCAACGTTTAACTGAGTGGAATATGTTGAATATGTTTTACCAAAATGTTGGCTATATGTTAAGGAGTTTTCAGTAGGTTGTGACAGTGCACTGCAACATGTTTGATTTAATTTATTTTGGTCTAATTTATTTTTATTTATCATATTAATAATATATGTTTAGTATGGTTTTGGAAGTGCGCTCCAACACATTTATTGATCTTGTTTATTGGTAAAATATTATTTGTTTTAAAGTTCAATAAATGGTCAATGAATAATCGTCAAAATAATCGTGATATCAATTATTGACCAAATAATCGTGATTATGATTTTTGCCATAATCGCACAGCCCTATTCAGCAGTGCATTTCAATAAACAGGCCTTACAGTAAAATCAAATACTTGCTGCTTTATTTTTGGGACATTATATATTTGTTACAATTTTGTCTCTTTATCTTTATATATGTGTGCCATTTGGTGTCTTTATCTTCATCTAAACCCTTCCCATCTGAGTCCCTCTTTTTTAGTCGGTCTGTTGCTAGATTACAATGTAGCACAGGTATTTTAACTTCATGGATTTGAACCTCCATTTTTCATCCAACACACTCTTTAAACAACTCGTCTTTATGCAGACATGCTTTACACACTCATCTACAACAATGCAAGAGGCAATATTTCATTATACACACTATACGAGTATAGAGCATCTGTGTATTCCCTGTAGAAGGACATGAGTAGCTGTGTGTCCTCCCTACAGGCTGCAGCTCTAGCTACCAGGCAGAGAGTTAATCCTATCTAGCACTTCACAGTGGGATTGTATGTGCATGTCTTGTGGGGTTGAGTCTACGATGATCTCATTTGGCTGAAACAGTGTACCCTGACAGGGCTCTGCACGACATGTCACCACTCACACACCAAAATAAAATCTGCGGCACTAAGCAGATTTATGTAGCATCAGGTTTCTTTGTGAGCATGTTTCCTTGGAAGCAGTGCTTGTGCCATGGCTTCAATAATGGGGTCCCAAAAGGCATGTGCATGGATTCAACTCAGTAAAGGATGGGAAGTGTACTTATGCAAAGGCCATGACATCACACAGGCATAAACTGCTTGATAGACATGCAGGCGATCATTAAAAAGGACTGCTCAATTATATTTATCTGAATTATTGAATTGCTGCACCTTGGTTTACACAGTGGTTAGCACTTCCTTTTAGGGTGCTCAAGCAAGAAAACATGGACCTAAACACAAACTGAAAAGTGTAGTCTACATGCAAATGGTATTAAGATAGCGTTTTGGGATTTTTCTCAAGATTTTATATTTTTTAGAAGCTGTGTTTAATTGTTGACTGTATACAGAGAAATCAGTGTTTTTGCGTTGTAACGTAATAGTGTGCACCATTATAGATGGGAGGGTTGTGTCTATGATATGTTGTTTAGGTTTACAAATAAATGTACAGCTCTTCCATTGTGTAAAGCAGGGGTGGGGAACCTCCGGCCCCCGGGCCGTATACGGCCCCCGAGACAATTTCATACGGCCCTCGAGGTAACGGTAACACACGCAAAAAAGAAGAAGAAAAAAAAGAAATCTAGACCGCAAAAGAATTAAACAAGCAAGTGCCTGTTTTTCCTGGCCAAGGTCAGGGTCCTTGAACACAACACGAGCCTAACGTGTCATCACATGGTATATGTCTTGTCCGACAGGGGTTTAGAGCTGACGGAGAGCATCAGAACGCCGCTCCGGGACTTCAGAAATTGCTGTACCCATAAGGAGCCGTACACATGCTGCAGTTTCTGCATGGCTGTGTCTTTAGTTGAAAGCCCAGTGGCGATATGTTCATCTGTCATATTGATCATACAGTCAATAACTTTGTTGTTATTAGCATCTGGTTAGCTAGCTATGCTAACGAATATAAGAAGCTTTTTCTACTACCAGTGAGGTAAAGGCACATCTTTATATGATCATTAAGTTGTAAAAAAATAAGAGAATAAAGTAAACAGGTATAAAATACTATATGACAGTACAAAAAGGTTGTTATTAATAAACAAGAATACAGTTTAAAAGGAGAGTGATTTGTAAAATATCCATAAAGAAAAAGAAAATCTGCTTACAGTTCTGTTTCATATAGGTGTTGAGAGATGTATCCATAGATCTCCTAATGTTGCTCTCAACGTGCACCAGATTGATGCTTTTAACTTCAATATTTAAAACAAATCTTCCCGGGGGAACATGCCCCCCGGACCCCCCTAGAGGAGGTTAGGTCCCCCCCCCCCACACTTAAATCATGTTCACATGGATAGGAAACTAATTTGCACACATCTTGTGTCCATATCTTTCTGTTTTGGTGGTCATGCCACACCGTGCACATGCATGCATGCGCGAGTCATGGTGAGATATCTGGATTTAGAGGTTGCGTTTTCTTTGCACAGCATGAAAGAAAGGCTAAATTAATGGGCTATGATTTTAGTATTTTTAAGCAGAGGTCAATAATTTGTACGGCCCTCGGAGGATTGAAATGGCCCTTGAGAGGAAAAAGGTTCCCCACCCCTGGTGTAAAGGAACATTAACATCCGAATGCAAATGAGTGTCACTATACTGCTACATTATTCATCACTGTCACGTCACAGGGCCGCCTTAATGCACGGGCTGACCTGGGCTGACGCCTATCATGAGCCAATAAAAAAGTAAATAATTTTTTTTTCGGATGTTTATAAAAAACATTTAAATAAACAAAGTCTTGGCTTTCAGAATATGAAACTTTTATTTCCAAAATCACACGATAAATACATTTTTGAAGCTTGTAAAGGGAAGATGACAGCTCTCACTCGCCACTCACTCCCCCTCCCTCCGGCTGAAATTATGAATGTAAGGTGTATAGTAATCATAGATAACACGGCAGGGTCCGTTACAGTTTGTTTTCATCTGGTTTCAAATAAACAAAGTCTTGGCTTTCAGAATATTAAACTTGTTTCGGCAAATTCAGATGATAAATACAACTTTGAAGCTTGTAACGGCATAATTACAAGCGGAGAACGGAGTAACTTGACGTCACAGCAGGCATAACAACAGCCGGTGTTTCTCGTGAGTGTTTTCCCCGACACACACACACACACACAAGCTTCCCCCAGACCAGTAATCCAAAAGAAAATATCTTCCCTCCGTAGTATTTTGATCATTTGCTCCGCTAATCAATCAGATCGATGGATTCCAGAGATTTTTCTCAAAAATGATGACTCCGAAACAGTCAGTGGGCACCACTTAACAGCCAATCAGAATGAGAATATGTTTCACATGTGACTTATTCAAATTGCGAGTGATTGAGTGACAGATGAAGGTTGTTTAGGAGAAAAAGTTTGAGAAGAAAAAGTTTGAGAGTGGCGCTCGGAAAAGGAAATTGTTGAGGGAAAAGTAGTTTCGAGACAAGCAGCTATTACAAAAAATGCCGAAGCTTACAGATTATTTTAAACCTGTAGGCCAGGATGAGGAGGAAGGACAGATTAGTTCTGTACCGAGCGGTAGCAGTGCCGGCCGCGGGGCTTCGGAGCCAAGTAGGCTGTCTGGTTCTGCTATGGAGTAGCGGGAGAGGAAAAACAGACAGGAGGGCTGTTGGAGGAGATGGAGAGGACGACGAGGAGGGGAGCCAACGGCAACCGGACAAATACATGAGGGAGGCCCGATACGTCACTCATCTGGAGGAGAGGACCAGGCGCGCATAGAGCAGAGTGGAGAAGTGCGATCACAGAGCCTAACAAGGCTATAAATGACTTTGATTTGTTGTTTAAATAGGGGGCCTACAAAACCATCAGCCCCAGGGCCTGATGGCAGGTTAAGGCGGGCCTGGGCACAGACCCTGTTGCTAAGGTCACTAATGAGTGTGTGTGTATGTATGTATGTATGTATGTATGTATGTATGTATGTATGTATGTATGTATGTATGTATGTATGTATGTATGTATGTATGTATGTATGTGTGTGTGTGTGAGCCTGCCCACTGGCCTTGACATCTGGATGAAGTTCAATGTGAACATGCTTGTATGGTCGGTATTTTGAAGGAATAAACCAGCGTTCAAAATTACCTGTGTACTTATGGACTAGGCTTATATATAAAAAAAGTGAGATAAAAAAGTGAGAGCTAGAAAAAAGTCTGAAAATATTTCATAATTGTATAAAACTTCTTTACACCAGTGGGCCTGCACATGCCTGTTTGTAGGAAATGACCAACACTCTTGGTAGAAGGAAACGGACTTTAAAAAACAGATGTGCCCAAGATGCCTGTGTCACAGATGATGTAATTTCAGCACACTCAAGTTTAATCTTGTTTTCAATTTCAAAGAAGAGTATACATCCCAACCCCCATGTCAACAAAACACCTTCTAGAGTCTGCCAAAAAACATCTCCACCTTTGAGATTTGTGCTTTTAAATATTAGAACAACTCAATAATATAACGCCGCTGATTTCTCTCAGAATAACTGAAGGCCTGCTTATACCTTATGCCTGCATCCCTTCCACCAAGTGATTTAGAGGCTCTTCTTTTGATACCATTACACTGGTTGATATTGTGAAGAAGTAGAAGAAGAAGGGCATTTTCTGTGTGTCTGTGTGAGCTCTGCCAGGCTGCCACGTCACCCTCAGGTCAGTTGTGTGTGTAGAAGAGACAGAAAAGGCACTGTGCTACTGCTTAACTCTGTTACTCTGTCACAGATATCTGTGCGCTGAACAGCCCCCAAGGGGAGTGACCGGTGTGTGTGTGTGTGTGTGTGTGTGTGTGTGTGTGTGTGTGTGTTTTTAATTGTGTTTGTGTGTGATCAGAAGGAAATCAGTGCACAGACTAGCAGATTGCCCTGGGTCATATGTGTTGCACTGGTTAAGTGGACATCAATGATGCAGCAGCCACACACCCACGTAAATGCAAGCACATCAAACCTCTTAGTTTCATCTGCTGAGCCCCTGTAGTGAAACGGGAAGCTTTTGCATTATTGATGGTCTTGTCCTGTAAAGCACTGAACTTACTCGACCTGCTGGTAATGTTACACCAGGCAGTCAAACTAAAACAATTTGTTAAAGTAAGTGTTTTAATCAGACTAATTGACACTAGCATGGAATGTGCTTTCTAAGTTATACTATTACTAACTCAACAAGTGATCCCTTTAAAAAGGTCCAATTGTAATAATAGTGGTTCAATGTTTAAACTAATTTCATTTGACCAGATCATTAAGTAATTGTTATAATGATCTTAATACATTAACAAAATAATGTGTTCATTCTCACAAATGTATTTAATGTATACTTTGCTTATAACAACCAAAACGCACAGTGGTGTTTGATGGTGTCTAGAGGAAAACAGCAGACTTTTTAATATGGTAATTCAATGATTCTCATAAATCTGAAAATTCAGCATATTACATAATTCTGCATACAATATTTTTTACCAAGTACCCTTTTTACCAATGTGCATGAACATTTAGAAAACAATGTCAAATTGGTCATGATATGCTTTAATCTAGTGGTTTGAGCAGCATGCCTGTGACCAAACAGATTGATTCAAGTGTTATTTCTCTCCTAGAAAGATGGCACTCAAAGTGAACCTCAAAGTGAATCTCAAATGGCACCACTGAATGTGCTCTGTACAACTACTAGACCGACTATGCAGAGAAATGACATGTGAAATCTTACATGTGAGTTTGTGCATAACTGCAGCCACCCTGCCTTTGAAACAACACCCTCTGAGGCTTCAAGGAACAATGTATTCATGGTAATCTTGTCACGTCAAACTAAGGCTAGCTGCCCGGGATGAGATTGCTACTGAAAAAGATCTGCATCTTGTGAACACTTTATCTCTTACAATAGGGTAGTTATAAAATACAGTCACGAAATGCAGGTAGCCTGGATACTGCAGATCTTCAGGATATTTGTTGGCCATGGGAGTTATTGCCTTCCTGGATCGCACGCCAGGGAGGCACCAATCCATTAAATATGTGTGGTTGCCCGTGGCAACAGAACTGCTAAGTGCACAAAAATGTATATTAAAAAGGGAGCTAATATTCTTATATGGCAGGCGTTAATATATTCACATATTCTTAAAATATATTAGGTTTGTGGAGGCCATTTGATCACATTAATTAATGTCATAATAGCACACACAGTGCCCGCATTAACGAAAGGCTGAGAATAATTTACCACTGGTATTTTAAGGGAGGTCTGCTCTAGTCGGGTTAGATATCTACACATTAGTTTTGCTTTTCTTTATTCTTGCTTGTTGATATGTAGACATGCACTGACCTGCTTTATTTAATTTCGTACCTGTAAAATGACAATAAAGGATTTCAATTCAAATAACTTCTGCGAGGTATGTGTTAGTATGTTGGATCAGTATATAGTATGACTTCTCCTTAGGTCTAAGTGTGTGGCAATGACATATGGCATTAAAGTAAAGGCTTCATTACATCTGCTTGAGAAACTCATATTTGGATGTTGATGCAGCAACATTAACAGATACAATATTCTTCATTGGAGAAAGTAGAACTTTGCAGTTTGTATTCAAGAAAGTATTTTAATGTATGAAACAGGAACGAATGTAAAACTTTTGGCAGACTAACTGACTAATATTTGTACTTGTGTTTTCTGTGCAATACATTAATTGTAAAACACATGTAACTGCAACACTCAGATATCAAAGGTCAATAAAGTTGACTGTCCTGCCCACAATAAAACTTGATAGCCGCTCATTATTCTGTCCCCAAGTGCCTGCTTGAATCGAGAATCCTTGCTCAGACTATTTTCTGCTCTCCGTGTCATCCCTGCCATGCTCCATTTTAAGATTCTGGGTTGATGATCTTCGATGACACACTGACATATCTCCAGTTACAGAGGCCAGGCAGTGCTGCTGTGACACTGAGAGGGTATGCATGCCCGGCAGGCACACAGGCATGTCAATTGAGTTTCACACTTAGCATGCAGCTAAGCCTTGGCTACTGGCATATGTAATAGCAGCCGATAATGAGGCAAATGGGAGACCCCATTGAATGTGGCTGATTTTATCAAAAATGAATTGCATATTCCAATAACATAATTAAGATAACACTATCAATTATGTCTATAATGCATTATAAACAGATCTATTATGCTTTATAACCTGTTTCTTACACTGTCATTATTGTAATGAGCACTCATAATAATATAAATAAATATTAACATAAATGATATTTAACAATAATTTTAACACATTATAAAGCGTTTTTAAATGACCACCAATGGTCCAGTATCATATACTTTTTAATAAAAAAATACATAAAAAGCTAAGCTAATTCAAAATTAGTATTTCCACAGCGTGCTCAGTCAATTTGGACTAATACAATTGTATTTGTAGTGTATGTGTTAAGTGTTTAGTATGTGTGTCTCTGTCCAGCCAAGACAGATGTAGGTGTGTTGGCTTTGGCCACCACTCCTACATTTCCCATCTGTCACCGGGCCAACGCAGCTCATTATTAATGGATTATCTATCTGCTAATATACTTTTCCATGAACTCAATCCTGCTGAGTGAATTATAATTTATTTTTGGGAGATATACTTTGAACTCCATTATCCTTCTGGGGTCACTGTCAGTATGTTATTGTGTCAAAACTTGCTTTTCAAATATGTTTAGTTTGTAGGAAAGAATACTGACTATTACTACAGAAAGAGAAAAATCTCACATTCATTTCTTTAGAGGTTGGAGACAGTGACTCACTAAGTGGAATATTGAAATCACGGTGACTCCCCTGAAACATGGACATTGGATGAATTGAATAAGCCATCTGCTGCTGCTGTGGTTCATCATGAGTCAGCTGAATTGAACTTGTATATGGCACTCATTGAATAGATTCTAGAAGACTAAAATATTAAAGCCTTCTTTTGAGAACTGCTGAAACAAAGATGCTTTGTATGCGAGTCAGTGTGCTGTGATAAACATTTACTTCTACAAGCTCTAGAAAAGTTGTTAAATGTAGCATGTCAACATGTCATGTACACTGAAACTTGTAAAGTGATGTGGGTCCGAGGAAGAGTAAACTACAGTTTCCTCCGCCCACTTTGCCACAGTGCTCCATAATACAACAATCATTCAAAGCAGCACAACAGCTTACCAAAAGAGCAAGGGTGTAGAAAAGAGGCAGGCCTGGTTGACCTGACTGCATATTGGTGACACTGCATGTGCACTTGAGTATAATGACAGGAAAGGCACGTCCTCACCGACAAACATGTGAGACGGAACAGCTGGGCTTTGGTTACTTACGTCTGTATCGGGCCCCTTATCTGCCCCAGGGCAGCTGAATGTGACTAATTCATGGCACCTCTTGTGGACCACAAAGCAGCAAACTGCAGAGGGAGAAAGAAAGACAACAACAAAGGAGAGAAAAAACAAGATGATTAACATACAGTGTATTATAGTTGATTTATATGTTAAGACAGCAAAAAGAAAAAGAGATCTGATTACACTGAGAGGGATTGAAAAAAAGAAAACACTGACATCTGGGCTAGGCTCTTTACCATGAGTCCAGATGGCCAGTCCTGCCTGCAGGCTGACTGCTCTTATTGCAAAGTACAGTGCCACCTCATCACTGACATAACAGGAGCTAAGGCAGACACTCTACACACACTTTGGCATGCACAGGGAGCACAGACAAACACATCCTCACAACTGACATGTAGGCCTACACCCCTAAATACAACTGCACTAAACTGTCAGAGCACACAGCCAGTGGCAGGTCACTGGGTGCACTGTAGTCTGCAGCCAGGCAAGATGCACACTGAGGAGGAAGGCGCCAGTTACCGGCTCTCAAGAGACTCCTGACACCAAGACAAGACAGGCTGGAGGCTGATTGTGTGACTGTATATTCTCATTGTTGTGTCTGTGCAGGGCCACCTCATTGTGAAACATAGATGTGTTTAGACAGGTGCTATGTCAGCTCCTTTTTCTTTTTGATAGACAGGAGCACTCTTCACTTTCTCCCCAGGACTTCATGTTTTCCAGGCCGACACTTGTGTGGCATGAGATGAAAGCATCTGAATTTGTAGATTTCAACCGTCTTCACTTAGCACTGAGTGACCCTGTGTAGACTCCATTAGTGGTTTGTGTTGCATCAGTGATGTGATGCGTTTACACAGACCCTGCTTGATTTTCAGTTTGTAGTGTTTCACTGCTGTTGCAACAGTGAGGGAAAGTGATGTGCGGTGTATCCCCGTCTTGCGTTCACCTACATATCGTCTTTCCACTGCATTGCTCTTAAACAGCTCCACCCAACTGAAGATGTACTAAAGAAGAGCTGTGTATTGGGGGCTCACTCCCTGTTACAGTGGACCAGAGTTTGACTTCCATTCTGCATTCCCTATCTCCCATGACAAATCTGTTTGACCTCTATCAATCATAAAGGTCAAATACTAACAAGAAAATACATTGAACAGCATATAAAAAAAACTTTCAGAAACCCAGACTTTATCAACAGAGAATCCAAAATAACTCCCCAAATTAAGATTTTCAGATGACGATTAAAGAATTAGGGTGGCACAGAAATCAAACATCTGAGATTGCTTGTTTTACATCATTATCATCTGGAACAATAAAAAAACCATTCATGCATTATGTATTCCTACCCATGAAATAGCTGTTTATGTTTCCTCGTTCAGTCGAAATGTCTAAACTATGATTTAGACGTGCAAACACAGTAATGACAGTGCTGCTTATATTATTATAATTATTTTTGACTCGTTTTGAAATGAGTCAAATACCCATCCACCATCTGTCCTGTCAGAGCTGCCTCCCTGAAATCATGAATAAAGACAGATATTTGTGAATATAAAAAACCCATAGCAGAGCACATGTGTGTAATACTCATTGAGAACGTGTTTTAAAAAAAATGGAAAACACAATTTGATTTACGTGAATTGTGGCTAATAAATGCTCAAACTACAATTTATTTTATGCAAAAGTCATAACTCACTTTATTTCTTGTCAAACTGCACATTGTCACCAAGACTAGTTAAGTCTGGGCCTCATATATTGAATTGTAATGAAATGTCTGCAGATACAGAAAGGTTTATACATAATTGATAATGCATGTTATATTACATACTTAGCCATTGGTGATCAGGTTTAAAATGTGCAAAAATTATTTGTGAATCGGCATGTCTGTTCTTTTATATGTTCATAAATGTTCTGTTCTCAGTTAGGAAAGTTTGGGGCTCTCTGCTGGAACTGCTACCCCCGCGACCCGACCACGGATAAGCGGGAGAAGATGGATGGATGGAAATGTTCTGTTCTCAGTTACACATATCACAGCATTTGTGCTCATTTGTTTACAGCCACTTTGCTCCATTGCAGAATGACATGTGTCGTTAGCATTCTGCGTACATACTCTGCCACATAACTTTGATATGTACTCGAGCACAGCTGTAAGAAATATCAGTTTTCAACAGGTAATTGGCAATAGAGGTTTCTCAATACTCTAATTTCCCCTCCTCGACTCCTCGGTCCTCCGGTAGTGACCCGGAAATGGATTTCAGCGTGCAATGTTGAAGGACATCTCATTTCTCTAAATGCACATCGAGGACCGAGCATCGAGCATCGAGGAGGCTCTCTGGAGGAGCTCTAACCGAGGAGACACTGATGGCCCCTCCACGGCTCCTCCGCGGATGCATTTCCGGGAAGGGTGGAGGCGTGACGCACGGCCGGACTTATCTTAGCTCTGCATGCATCCCCTAGATATTATTTTAGTAACTGCTTTCATCGCGACGCGATGTTTACAGTGAGGACAGCTGTGAGGTCCGTGCAGAAAGCAGAGCAGTGTGTAAAATACATATCACTCAGTATAACAGGCCTACATTACTCTCTGTATTTGCTGTAGTTTAGTAGATATCTACAAACAAAGAGTCGATATTTTTCTAAGACCATTTAGTGCTTCACATAATAAAATACACAACGGCTGTAGCCTGATTATATGCTTTAGGAGCTGTAGGTGTGTGTGTGTGTGTGTGTGTGTGTGTGTGTGTGTGTGTGTGTGTGTGTGTGTGTGTGTGTGTGTGTGTGTGTGTGTGGTGTGTGTTATAGTGTGTAGGTGTGTGTGTTGTACAGTGCGTATATGCGGCGGACAGACGGGTCTCATTTGGTTTGGTGTCCTCTACTTACTTGTAATACTTGTAAATACAACTTTTGGCCCGTAATTTCAATTCCCCATTTCAGCGACCAGAGAGAGGGGGGGATATATCCAGTCTCTGATTGTGGTACGTTATTATGAGAGTGAGCTCTCATACTTGTTTGATTCTGAAATTGTATATATTTATATAAATATATGTGTGTGTGTGTGTGTGTGTGTGTCCGCATCTGTAGCCTGTTATTGTCTCATTATACCGCACTGTGAATGAATTCAAAGTAAATATATAAGTCGTCATGAACACATCTGTCCATCAGACAGAGGGCTGCTGTGCCTCCTGTCATCATTAATGGACATCTCTTTAAAATGACCGCTCAGAGGAGAGGAGTTCTCATTTCTCTAACCGCCGGCTGCTTCCCCTCCTCTCTCCTCGGTTCCCCTCCTCAGTCCTCCGCTCGCATCTCCTGCGGGCGCCGGGACTAAGTCTCGAGGATAGGAGTCGAGGAGGGGAAATTAGAGTATTGAGAAACCTCTATTGTCAAGCCCCACTAGAAACTATATGAAAAAAACATAAAAAGGCAGTGCCGTTTTTAAAGTATACTTTTGTTGAAAGTACTAGAAATACCGACTACAAATGTACTGTTAATATGTGGGTGTCAAACTCCCAGTTTAAACAGTGTCACAGACGCTGCTTCAATACGAGCAGTTTTGTTTAGATTACTGCTCAAGTGCCATCGTGTTTTGAGTTTGCACAAATGCAGTCAGAACATTAACTTCAGATCATAGGTGATGTCTTCGTGAATATTTTATTAACATAGATTGCAACACATCTGAACATTGACGCTTTTAAAGAACTTGACAGGTCCACCGAATGTGTTTCTTTAAATGCCCTTTAACTCCAGCACCATTGATAAAGTTGTAAATATTCACGCAGAAGCTCCAGGAATTGTTGTTGTTTTTGAAGCCAATATTTCACAAGGAAGGGATCACAACAATCCGGCTTCTCTACACAGATACAGTAATCTTGAACTTTGAAACATGATGATACAATCAGTAGTAACTTGATAAAAACAAACAAACGTAAATGTATCCTGAAGCTTTGACTAGATCTGCATCGCAGAAAATAAATACAGCATTCTTATTGTTAGCATACAGTTAAAAATAATGTATGGTTACTTACAAATTCATGTGTGTTATGATATCACATCAATACAAACCCCACACACAAACATATCACACCACCTCTACTGGACCCCTTTCACTTCCTTATTCCTACTAGGGGCTATCAGTTGATACGGTCAATACAGAACCTGAAAATATGACCCATTACTCATACCACCATCAAACCACAAACCAGGGAGGTCATAAATCTCCCTGAGTCAGTGCCTCCATAATTCATCCAACAGTAAACAGCTCATTGTAGTGTGGGACTGGGTAGCACCAATTCCCACCAACACAAGGCGGCGCTGCTTAAACCCGACCTTTGACATGTTTCTATTGATGAAGTCTGAGCTTTCGTGTGGAGTTTTAGTTTCCTTATCCATTCAGCCATAATTACTATTCAGCTTTAATTGATTCTCATTGAAGCCACTATAGCTCTTCGACTACTAGCACTTTCTTCACATCATGTCTTCTGTGATTTGCCCAGCAGTATAGTGTATTCAAGATGGCTTCTAGGAAAATATGTCATGAGGTAGATATCAGAGGGATCAGTATGTTATTATTAACCATTACTTATTCAGAGTATGTGACAGAAAAAGGGAGACAAAAGAGGGAGAAGATATAAATATGAGATACAGAGGTGGAGAAAGATTAAAAAAGGGGGTCGATATATAGGTCAAAGATGAAGGGGGCTGAAACTCGTAGTCTTATGCTGCTCCTCATTAGAGCTCAGCTTCCTGTTCTCCCAGTGGTGTAGTTCTGGAGCAACACATACATCACTTCTTACTCCATCTTAGTCGAACATCTCCATTAGCAGACAAAGGCATCAAGCTAGCTTCATAGTAACTGCATTACTGCCAGGGAATAATGTACCCTATATTTCACCAATGGTGGGTGTGGATTAGCCACGGGTATTTATCTTAGCGTATCATTAGAAAAGTATAAAAAACACAAAAATAGGACAGTATGAGATCATCAGGGTTCATTTAGAGGTGTTTCTTTCTTAGCTATTGGATTAAAGGAAGGACATTGGTGACTAATAAATGAATATAAAGCAATTAAAGCTCACAGTGTAGTGTACAAGGAGACAGGAGGCTAGATGAGATATTTGTTCTTAAACTCTGCAAGGTGTTAGCCTACTGACACTAGCTTAATCACCTTTGAGGAAAGAGAGCAGCTAGATTGTGGTTTTTGGTTTAGGGGTTAGTTCAAGGTTCAAGGCTTTTATTAGTCATACGTACATAGCTACAGTGTAGTTACGATGATGAAAATCTTAGGTCCCAGGCTCCACTAACGTTTCTGCCCCCTGTTTTTTTTTTTAAATTTATTTATTTGTTATTTTTTATGTCTTGTCCTTGTATGTTTCTTTGTAAAGCAACCTTGAGGTTATGAAAGGCGCTATATAAATTCAAGTTATTATTATTATTAACAGTGCAACACAACGAAACAGAAAAACTGAAAAAATAGTGCAAGTAAATACAAAAAAGAAAATAGTGAAATAGTGCAATAAGAGCAATAAGAGTCTATATACAAGTGATTGGAATATGATATATTAGATAAATAATTTGTAAATTGCAGCTAGATAAATGTAGATATGCGTCTGCCTACGACCTAATAAATATCTTCCTCTCTGGGTAGGATTAATTATCCAGCAAGTGAGCCGGCTTAAGGGTTTTCAAATCAATAATGCCTTCCAGCACAACAGACTGCAACACTTTTCTTCCCATCATATAATCTCAGATCCACTCCTACTCCCACTCCGGCATATCGATTACTGCCAAAAATTGTCAAGGTCATAAGGCCATAGGAACAATTTCCTGAGACTCTCACTTGAAATCAGAAAGTACATGAGAAGAGGGGGTGATTTAATTTAACAGTTCTTCGATATGAAGATGAAGCCCTGCTGCCCAATGGGGCTCCTGACAAAGGCTTCTCTTCCCAGACTGGAAAGCTTTCATTATTCCTCGTTGTTATTTTCTCCCATTGATTGCCTGAACCAATCGTCACCACTGTCACCAAACACTAACTCCACGGCCATGATAATAAGAATGAGAAAACCATAAACCGGGAACAATATAGATCTCAGCAGGAAAAGCTGTAAACGGAAAAGGATTGGATCGGGCTTTTAACCGCTGCTTGATATAGTTATATATGCGATCTTGTCATTCAAGGAGCATTATTGGCAATCAAGTTGTCTTGCCCAAGAAAACACTGCTCAACTGAAAACAAGATTTTTTGAGGAGCAAGCCTCATTGTAAATATCTATTTTCCACTAAAAATGATTATTCAAAATTGACTGCAACTGACATCTTTTGATCTGAAAATTAATTCCAATGCCAGCATTTCTTTATTCTTGTAAACTGATCCTCAACACCGGAGCCCCTCACGACTGCGTGGCCACACACAGCTCCAACACCATTGTGAAGTTTGCTGATGATACGACCGTCATCGGTCAGATCACCGACGGCGACGAGACGGCGTACAGAGAGGAGGTCAAAAACCTGACATCTTGGTGCCAGGATAACAACCTCCATCTCAACGTCAGCAAAACAAAGGAGCTGATTGTGGATTACAGGAAGCAGCAGAGAGACGGACACGCCCCCATCGCCATCAATGGGACTACGGTGGCGAGAGTCAGCAGCTTCAGGTTCCTCGGGGGCCACATCACTGACGACCTGACATGGACTCTTCACACCACCACCATCCCCAAAACAGCTCGACAGCAGCTCTTCTTCCTCCGCAGGCTGAGGAGGTTCAACATGGACTCCAGGATACTCAGCAACTTCTACAGGTGCACCATAGAGAGTATCCTGACTGGCTGCATCACGGCCTGGTACGGCAGCTGCACCGCCCTCAACCGTAAGGCTTTACAGAGGGTGGTGAAAACTGCACAGAACATCACCAGGACGGAGCTGCCATCCATGGAGGAGCTTTACTCCCAGCGGCACAGGAAGAAATCCCTCCGGATTATAAAAGACCGACCCCCATCACCCCAGCCACAAACTGTTCTGTCTGCTGCCGTCTGGCAGGCGGTACCGCAGCATCCGGACTAAAACCACCAGACTCAGAGACAGTTTCATCCCACAGGCAATAATACTGTTAAACAACTGAACTGCTGAAACAACATCCATAACATTCATCTGGCTGCTACTTAAAAAATATTGATCTATTACCTAATATATCATATTTCAATGACTTGCATATAGACTCTTATTGCACTATTTCACTTTTTTTTAAACTATTTTCTTCTTGTATTTACTATTTACTTGCACTATATTTGTCTGTTTACCTGTGTTTTGTGTTGCACTGTTGGAGAAGCCTGTGACACAAAATTGTCATCGACATAACTACACGGTAGCTATGTTCGTTTGACAAATAAAGAACCTTGAACCAATAGAAAATCAAAAGCATGCTATCTTAGCCATGTTAGGTGTGATAGCTGATTACACTACAACTATATAATATATAACAATAATGTACTATTATATCTTTTTTAAATGTTCCAATGTACAGAATATCTGAAAATACATTGTTATAGATCAGGGGTGTGAAACTTAATTTCATCGCGGGCCACATCAGCATTAAGGTTGCACTCAAAAGGGCTGGTTGTAACTTCAACATTATACAAATATACATATATATAAAATAATGTTTTATATTACATTATTGCCCCTGCATTGGATTATTATCGGAGAGGGTAATAACTTCATAATTAACTACGTCTGAGAGCAGAAATCTAGGGCAAATCATTTCAAATAATTGCAAGTCTCTTCAGTGTGCATGTCACAAAATGAGATGCATTGCGGGACATGTAGTTTATGGACATCGTGCTTCTGTAAAGTGGCATGAAACCGTATAATAAACGTATTGTATTTTTTGCAAGCTCTTGCGGGCCAAATAAAATGAAGTCGGAGGCCGGATTTGGCCCACGGGCCTTGAGTTTGACACCCCTGTTATAGATGGTCGGGGTAGAGGCTTAAGAAATAATCAGGAAAAAATACATAAATGGTAAAACACCTGAACCCTCATGGCGTAGCAGTATCTGCAGTGATGATGATGATGATGATGATGATGATGATGATGATGATGATGATGATGATGATGATGATGATGATGATGAAGTGACCTTCCATAAAGCTTTTCTAAATGATTCAGGGCTGAAACAGAGGGGATTATGGGATGCTACAATGCACGATCTGTTTGGTATTTCGTGCCAAACACTTCAGAGACATGTTTGTATATATCTGAGACCTATAATATATTGACGAAAAACAGTATAATAGGGGACCTTTAAAAGGTTAAAGCATTGTATTACAGAACACGCCATGTAGCTATCTCTGCAGCCATAGTTAGAGTAGAGCAGATCATTAAGACATTTTCATCCTGCAAAATTCTCAGTTTTGCTTTATTAAGATGCCAGATACCATCCCAAACATTTATGAAAAATTCACTTGAGGGTCACTTCACAGTAATTACAAGGTCTTCAAAATAAATAAGTGTACTATCATTTTGTCCTTTAAAAGTAAATATAAAAAAATTACCCATTCGAAGGTCTAGATGTGAGCTTACTTAGATCGTTTGTAATAAGATACTGACTGGGTGTAGCAACGTACACATCAGGTTATGCAGCTACAGTACAGTACACATTGACAGAGTTTTCTGCTGCTCACATTGTTTACAATCTGGTCTTAAAATAAATACTTTGACAGTGACTAAAGTTGGATAGAAAATGATTGGTGGTCAAAAAACTGTTAAACACATCTGCAAAGAAACCAAGAAACCTTATAATTTACCACTTGACATCAGTAAATAATGATTTAGACAAAATAAAAGTCCATCTTGTTTTAAGTAAACACCAAAAACAATTCAGTAAACTTCAGTATCATGGAACCTGGCCCAGTTTCACAGCAATATTGATATTTCCCATGTGGCTGTTTAACGACAATGTCATCGCCATAAACTTTGAGCGTTGACAGGTGCCCCCCATAACGCGCCATTTAATATGTTTTCTGTGAGACTGGACCTTATTTAAAAAAGAAGGTAAAGGTTAGGCCTGGCCTTCAATTCTTCATCCAATTACAGTATACCTAACCAACAGACACACACATGCACATACACGTACACAGAAAGATTAAGAGAGAAGAAAGTTTGCTACTAATAACACAGTGATCGGTACTTGGGACAGAGCACAACAGAGTGCTTTTGCAATACCCTTTAAATACAAGCCTTAAATACTTAATTTTAAGAGAAAGATGGGCATGATGGGACAAAGCAAGGGTAGTTTCCAAGGAAACAAGACAACATGAGGTTGTCAAAGGAAATTAAGGAACCTCTCAAAGCAACACTTGAAGCACCAAACTGAATGTTGCTCCTCTTATCTGTCTGAGCACAGTACTCCGCTGTCCGCACATAAAGATAGGAACGTTTATTTAATGCTCCATATTCAAGGTCCAATCAGTTTTTCTCTGTATAAATGAAGATTATTATTTTCTTATGTTAACATATTAAAATGAACTCTCAATTGATAGTAACTTGAAAAAAGGCCTATTTCATACAATTAGGATAAAAAATAAAAAATACATGAATCCATTGTAAACATTAAACTCTGTCTTCTATAAACAGATTAAAAAAACAAACCCCCAAAGCTGGCTAGGAAAATACCATGGCAGTCTCGCATGAAAATATACACAGAATCAGGCCATTTAATCGAGTAATAACACTATACTATACTAAGTCATAAGTCAGATGGTTTACGCTAAGCGTTATTCTTCTTGCGTCTGTCTTTTTTTCGAACAGAAGATATTGAAATAAGGCAGTGAAGATAAAAAGGAAAACAAAGAATTCACAAAGATAATCGCCATATTTAGCAGAAATATTTTTCAAAGAATCTATCTTGATAAATAATTGAGTTGTTTTTCAAAGTCCTGGGAGATTTTTTTAGCAATGTCCAATCATTTTCTGGTTCATTCATACCTCTTGGCTATTCAGTAAAATGGTGCTTCAGTTGCAGGGATCCCACTGTTCATATTCGCTTTGCAATCAGTTTGATGTATAGCTCAAACAACCCAACTGAGAGTCATGCAGGTTCTACGTGGTCATTAGACACCATTATAGATAGTCTTTGCCCATATGCACTTATTAAATAAGTGCACTAATATGAAATACTCCTAAAAACTATAGGGGAACTCTGCCACAGAGTTTAATGTGTTTGCTACAGAGTCTGAGGCTGATCTGGTTGCCTTTTCTTCATTTCCTAAGTGCACTATGCGATATCCAGACAGGCATTTATGTAACCAAGGTCTATGAAGAAAAAGTACATTTGGAAACGCGCACACAAGAAACTCAAGTCCCTTTCAACAATGCTTCTTTAACACTGTACTGTATATGTATCCTAAAACACTGACACAGCTTGTGGGCTGTAACCTTGGACAGATTGAGGTTAACAGTGTGTGGGAAACTTCCAAAATATGTTCATTAGTCCATAAACTGCTAGATCTAAGAAGGACTGACTGCTTTACCTACCCACAAATATATTTCTTATGATAGTTTTCATAATTTATACATATGATCAAATTAAGATCAAGCTCATCATATTCAAGTCCTTGCAAAACATTCCTACATTAACGTCTCCACTGGGAAAACCACCCACTCCGAAGCCTGAATCAGCTGTTAGAGAGTTAACATGCTGGTGAGGTTCAGTATTCAAAAAAACAATCATGTCACATCTGTTATCAAAAGCTCCTGATTATAATAAGACGATATGTGGATTTCAAATATCAATGCTCCGCTCAAGAAACATGGATCGATGATTGTAGAAATGACCCCTATCTAGAAATAAAATGCAAATATGGTTTCTCTGCTAGTAATTGGCAAATAGTGAGAAGGAGTCACATGCAAACTGCACACATTATAGCAACATATGTGGGAAAGCAGTTAAGATGGCATTGAATAGAAGGCTTTCAAATGCTGCCTGCACAAATGATACATTACAGGTCACTTGTTAGACGCTTTTATCAACTTCCATACATTCAGTGCTATGGGCAATCCCCACAGGAGCAATTTGGGGTTAAGGGGCATATAAGGGGAAGCAGTAAGCCAAATCAGCCACTGGATAACTTTTGTGCAATAGGTATGACAGAAACTGAAGGACGGAGAGCCAGAGGTATAGTTGTTAAGGTCTTCTCTAAAGTGAATATTTCTCTACTTATTCCTTTTAAATGTCAACTGCTAGCACTCGTGAGCATGCCTTTCATCCTTTTGACAGCACTACAAGTTTGAACAATGCTTTCAGAATAGAGGTCACATGTTGCTTAATAAGTGGAAAACACAAACCACCTTGAAAAAGTGGAACAATAATATTATGACACAAAGATTAACCTAAAATAAAACTGAATGGTAATGGTAAATGGGCTGTACTTATATATGCATGAAGCTGGTGAGACACTATGTATGCATTATTTGTTCAAGGGGCAGTCATTTGATCTGTATTGTTGTTGTTGTTGTTGTTGTTGCAATATTAACCTTTGAAAATGTATATGGAGGCAGTGACTGGAATGTGCCAATGAGGTCAGAGCAGCCATCTTGATAATTAGTATCTGTAGGCTTCAGCCTTTTGTGTTGTTACAAGATGGGGTTAGAAGTCAATATAAGGGGTTTGTGCACTGGCACTTAGAATAGAAAGAGATTCAGGAATTCTCCATGTCAATAATTCAAACAAAGCTTTCATTTGGAATTTAAAATGTGCAGTTTTATATATCGGTTCAATGATAGATTGATAATTTATTGATTTCTTCAATGATCGTTAAGGAAATTGCTTAGTATAGGGATGGATAGAATCAAATCATGGCGGGCAATTCCTGTTGATTGAACTCAGTGATCCTTACCGAGACACAGATGGGTTTGGATGCAGTGTGATGTTCATGTACTGTATCTGAGGAAACTGGTTTTGCATTCTGAACGTCCTGTGACTCCTGTGTGTGTATGACTGTGTGTGTGTGACTGTGTGTGTCTGTCTGAAAAACATACTTAGGATTCTCCACAAGATGCTCCTGATCGCTACGAACCGTTTGATAATTGCCTGCCTGATTCCTTTGAGGTAAAGAAAGCCTTTTCACACATGGCTGGCTTGTTTGGAAGAGCTTAGGTGCCTTGGTTTGTATAATACATTGTTCTAAAGCATCGAATGGATTTTTCTAAGAATCAACCGAAAAAGAACATCTTCTTTGACATAACAAGCAGTGTGCAAATATACACACATTGCAACCGAGAGGCACAAAGAAATCCATATCAATGTTTTCATTTCCTCTAAGACATGGATAACAAACATTGGGAGATGTTTGGGATATGCATAATTTAATTGTCTGATAAAAGTGGCAAAAAATGTAACATGGGGCCAAAACTGCTAATACAACACCGGACTAGAATTAAGATGTACACCTAGAGACAACATCTTACTCCAGGGATCACATTAAAGTTCAGGGTTACAGCCTCGATAGCTCTGCTTTCCTGGTAAATAGCTCAAGCGTCCTCAAAACAACCCCATTGGCTGCTCCAGGTGAATACCATTGCTGATCTTTCTTCAGCTTTGGCAGCGTCTGTGTGCGATGTTTGCTCGAGTGTTACATTTACATCCAAACACAGAGAAAGACAGGTCTAACAGGTTTGAGCATTGATGGATACAATAAAGAGATAATGAATTAAATACTTTCGAGACTGTAAGACCTTTGGAACGAACAGTCAATACTACAATGGACAACTGGATTATTTGGCTCACCATGCGAGGTCTTAGCGGTCAATACATGTGAAAACATAGCATACATTTACATCTAACAAGCAGAGGTCAAACGTCCCTCTGGATGATTTTAAAGCAGACTATAAAACCTTTTGGACCATCCCAACCAGCGGGACTGTGGGGAACAAAGTGGGAAACTCCCACTTAGCAGTGAGCGCAGATTTGCTCTACAGTGTGAACAGGTTCTTGAAAAGGACAAAAGCCCTCTGAGTGTGAACATTTGTTCTCTCATGAGGACGGTTCAGTGGGCAAGAGACACATCTCTACTTGGCCTTTGTGGAAAATTGTTCTTAAACGACTCAACACTTCCAGTAAAGCACATCAGAGGATTACCCTGACCTGGCTTTGTGCCAGCTCTCACTCTGATTCTCTCTAACCACATCAGCTTCTGGACATTGTGTACACCGAACATCCTTAAAGAGCCTGTGACAGCATCCCAACAACTGTTGTGCAATGAAATATTGGGCTACTAGTAATCTCGAACCGTCAGTTTAAAAAAGAAAAAGCGATACCGTTCCGTTAAATATCAATAATTTCGAACATTGCGGGGAAATTCCTTCGACTCATTTTGAAGTTTTGGGGGAAGCCGGAAGTGACGTCAATGCGGGAACGCTTCACTGTGTGGCGAGAGAGCCAAACACGGACAAAGTGTGTTGTCATGCGTAGAAATGGTGAATTACTGAGTTTAGGCACGTTAATAACGTTTTAATGAAGTTGACTACAGTATATTCATATTTGTCAGTGCTTTCATGTCAATTCGGCGAACATAAACATAAATGATCGTGGTGAAGATGATGATTACATTAGGATTAAAAATCGGTAGTGAGAGCTACTGAATTTCCTCCCGTAGGATGTGATATAAAAACAAATCGATTATTTTTGTAGTTGTAAACTCAAGTGGATGAAACTACATGTATTAGTGCTTTCATGTCAATTCGGCGAACATATGATAGATTAAATGATCGTGAGAATGATGATTAAAAATCGTTTGTTTGTGCCGGTCTGCATTTCCTGATGAGAAAACAAACCGATGCTTTTTGTAGTTGTAGTACACCAACATGGATTAAACGTGTGTTTTTTTTCACCACAATGTTGGGGAAATTAATGGATAAAATGCACGGATTATTATTATTATTATTCCCACTCCGATCGGGACACTAGGTCCACCGTTTCCCCGCAGCGAGGCTCCCCCCGTTGACAGTTTACGTGGGCTGGGTGCAGTCGCGGACTGGTCATCGGGACGAATCCCGATGGGCCGGTACCGAAGTGGGCCGGTCGGATAAGTCACTAGCACATCCCCCATAGGCGGCGCGTGAGGCTCAGGTTTGGGAAGGCTAAATCACTTTTTTTACCTGACGCTGCCCGCCTCCGGCGTCTATAGAAAAGAGATCAACTCAGTGTGCGGAGTTTAAATCTCTCAAGTCATATTACAGGATAAAGGAAATACAGTTTAAACTGCCGTAGGCCTATGCAGAGAAGACGCCGACGTGTCGCACTTATCATTCATATTACATCATCAATCAGATCATCGATCATATAATATCATAATATATCATATATTTCCTTATCTGCCGTGTCTGGCCGTGCAACACTTACAGTGTCACATATTGTATGCAGAAGTATTATTTTTAGCAACACATTATGTTGACGAAACACTCGAGTCAAATGTAATTAAAGTCAGATCCACTCGTGTCTTAGACGTGAACGCGCTCTCAGCTGGTGAGAGAAACCCTGGCTTGATTTACCGAGTTGATAACCAGCGGTAGGACCGCTTAGCGAGATCTCGTTTGTTAGTTTGTTGTTGTTAGTTTGTTTGTTACTCAAACATATCCAGGGTCTGTTGAACTGGCTTCGTAGTACAGGGCACAGGTGGCTGGCAGCGCTAATGTCAAAGACACAGACATTACATTATATTTGTATTTTTACCAGGATGCAGTGACACAAATATTTACATATTTACATTTACTATCTACAGCACCCGCCGCCCCTGACATCCCCCACTCCCCCCGTTGACAACTTACTAGCGGTACTGAAGTGGGCCGGTCGAGAGTCCCGGGATGATTTTTAGTCCCATTCCACCACTGGCTACATGACCGTATGATCGCCCATATTGACGCACCTAATTCCTAAACTTCTAACAGATACAACATAAACCGACCCTTCAGCCTCATATGAGCTCTCAGACACGTTCAAAATGAAACTGTCTGAGCTGTCTGAGCTTGCTGCTGTGTGCGCCATCGTGGTTTACATGCAGATGCTGGGATCCTGAACGGTGCAGCTGGAGCGCTGTGCCCGCAATGACGTCACACGTAATTTGGCGGGACTTGAAGAATCCCCGAGCAGATCCAGGAAATTGTCAACATTGAAGGGCAGATTAATGGTTATCAAAGTACAAATATCCAAAATCAGTTCAGTAACGGTTTTCAAGGGGACAATATTTACTCAAATTGATGGGTTTGGATGATGGGGGAAACTCGTGTCACAGGCTCTTTAAGGACACTGTGTAATGACACAACTCAGTCATGCAAGGCAAAAACAAAAGACATAAAAAACAGCGCAGACCAATTCTAAAATGTTGGCTGGAACAACGAGGATATTCATTCTTAATTCACTGACACGGAAGAAGCAACATCCTTTCAGAGCATTTCCAAGATTTCAGGGGTGGCTGAATAACGGCATTGCCTTCCCAAGCTGTCACAACACTCCGCCTTTCATGACTAGCTGTCATGTTAGAGGGAGATGGTCTTGTTTGTTTTTACAAACAGAGATAATAGTGAAGCAGGGAAGCTTTGCCAGTAAAGGTATCTAATTGGTAAGCCCTGAAAGAGAGTAACTGGAAGAGTGACATTTGTCAATTGTTAGTATCTTTGTGTTCCAGTTTATATCTGCACCTTCATTGAACTGCTGAGTGGAGCCACAGTAGCTGACTAGCTGGATTATAAGAAATGGTTAGATCTAGGGATGCACGATATTGGTTTTTTGAAACCGATACCGATAACTTCCTGCTTCTCAAGACCGATAATAAAAAAAATTAACGCCACTAATTATTTTAACGCGATTAACGCATGTGTATTTTTTTTCCTCGGCCGCCCCGTAGTTTCAGAGCGCATCGAGTTTAAAATACCATCTACAAGCTGATGCTGAGAGCCCCGCTCCTGCCGCCCGCTTGTGGCAGACCACACTTCCACGCTCACCGGCAGGCACCGACTGGCCATCTGGAGGACCGGGAGGGTGTGTGTATGTGTGGCCCGAGCGAGCGAGAGAGAGACCTTACGTGCATTGTTGTTGTTAGCATCTGGTGCTAGCTAGCTGCGCTAACGGATATAAGGAGCCGTTTAAATGAAAACAGAGGAGCGACATTTCGCCACAACTGCGCCGAGCACTTGACTTTATGCAGGAAGCCAGACAGGGGGACATTGTACGAAAAGTCAGCACACTCAGCACGGATAGTGCGCAACATGATTGCAGCGTCCAGGCAGCTCCGGTTCGAGCATATGCCTTGAGTTGCACATAGCTCCAACGCCCATACCACCGACGACATGTTTGTTTACTGTCCTGGCTTCACGGCCGCACACCATTTACGTCACAGCCAGGCATGAGTTAGGGAGCGCTGGATTTGTGAAAAACTCCCCTCTTCCTAAACCACTAATACCACAGTACTGGCAAAACGGGAGGAGCCGAGTGAAAAACAAGCGCCCCTCATCCCAAAAAATATATTGTATATTATCGGGGCTATTAATACTGTTATCGGGTTTATCGGGATGACGTCATAATTCCTAATATCGGACCGATAATTATCGGGCCGATAATTATCGTGCATCCCTAGTTAGATCCCAAATATTGTAGAAAAAGATAAAGTCGTCTTCCAGGCTACCGGACAGCGTTACATAAACGTTTCCTGGTTTAAGACAGTACTATATTTCCATGAGAAACAAACCCTCGGTTGTACTTGACCAAACTTATACCGTAACTAGCAACAACAGAGTGCTAATATGCTATCCCCGGTTGGTTGAGAATGAGTCATCATCCATTATTTATTAAAGTATGAAAAGACCACATTCAAGGAGACATTCTTAACAGTCAGATAGATGAGAGCAATGCATGTAAATGGGATGACCATATCAACTGTAAATTAAAAGAGTTGATGTCACAGAGTACAACAACGTGGCCTACATGAAATGAATATCTTACTTAGAATATCATTATATTTGCAATATCAATAGAAAATTAAGAAATCCAACCACCTATTTCATAAAGGATCTGGATAAGCTTCCTTTCTTTATGAATTCAGGATAACACAACTACATGTGAACTACCTAACACACTATTTTTTTTAACAGATGAAAGTATGTTATCCTAAACACAAGCTGCTGCTGCTGCAGTGTTTCCCAAGAGGGGGATCTCATACCAACCTCGCAGCCCTCCTCCCAGCATGCTCGGAGGGTGGGGCTCGGCTTCCTGTTTCAAGCTCCAGACTAGTGCAGGGGAGACACAGCTGGCTTTTATTTGGGAAGCTTTTCCACAGCATACAACCACAGTCTTACATTTACCAAGCATACAGATACTTTAGTTTTGTCCGAAGGTATTGATCATTTGAAATTTATATTAGCTGAGAATATGGAAAAACATTTAAAAACACAATAACCCTATTGACGTATGAAAGGAGATGTTGGTACAAGGTAGAGTTTGCTGCACTCCTCACTCTTTACTCCCACCCATTGTAAGATGTGGATGATGTAATGTGGTTACATTCTAAATACTAACATTGTCTAACAAAACTGCACAGCAGAAACTGCAGATATTAAGTTACACCAACCTTTCTAGTTACATGATCCGTAAGGTGTTTACTTATTTGGCAGAGATAATTATGAGACAGGACACGTCACATAATTAGAACCCATCCTTCAGTTGCAGATACTACGCTTGCATTTTCATCATATCATCCAGTCCTAGTGCTGTAGGTTTTACCGTTTGAATACATGTGGGTAAATGTGCAGCATATATAGCCAATAGTACATTTGTGTACAATGTTGTGCATTAATTGAAAACTGAAACTATGCTACACCAACATTAAGTCCTTAAAAGCATGTAAGTGGGTAGGTAGTTTGACCAATACGATTAAGTACTTATAAAATCGGCAACCTTGCAAGCCAGCTTTTCCTGGCTGAGATTTAAAGAAACTGATAGGGCAGAGCCTTAATAGGCTTTTAGAAAGGCCGGGATATTCTGAAGCACAGCCAGTTAACTCTCTCCAGGAAAGAGGAGCACACCCCAGGGAGGCATGAAGTGACATCTGTTTTTTTTGTAAATCATTTATTTATTGACCAAAAGGCATGTCTGCTGTAGTTAAAAGGAAAAAAACAAACCTAAGAGTTTAAAAACCACAACATGTGCAGACCAAATTCGGATGTGGAATGTATTTATTCTTCAGAAACCACTGTGTGTACTGTGCATGACAGTGTGCATGATAGTGTTGGAGAGAGCATTACATTTACATAACCATTTGTGTTCTCAAGGCTAACTGGCTTCTCAGGCACCACTCAAACAAAGTCTCAGAGGAAACTTGTGTCAAATCGAGGAAGAGTCAAGAGTCAATACAGACGAGTTCTCCCAGCAACATGGCTGTGGCACTTTAGTCCGGTCAAGAGAAACCTTTTTGAAGTCTTGTCCATTGGTGGACTTGGGATTGACTTGGCCTTGGGTGTGATGGATATTATGGGCGACTAATCAGTTTTAACTTCATGTTCTCTATACCTTCTACCTATGTACTATGTTACCTGCATGTTGTTGTTCCTAGACACATCTAAAGAGCATTAGCATTGGGAGGACACTGTAGTTTGTAATTCTTTGTTAGCCTGTCTTTAACAGGACTGATTTGCTCTGGATTCATCCTTGGCATGATTATGACTGCATTTAGACTTGGTATTGACACAAATATAACTGGACTTGGGTTTGGACATTTAGTTAGTCTTGACTAAAGCCCTACCAAGCAACACAAAACCTGCATTGGAAGAGACAGTGCAACTGTATTTTTATTTCAGACATCCATTGACAAGTGTAAAGAGTTCCCTTGTCTGGATGATAAAGGGGACCATTGTTATCCCCTTTAATAATTCACAGACGTCCGCTGACATTTAAACCCTTCCATAATGGTTGACACCTTAACACAGAGAGACATCTAATTGTGCCAGGGAAAGACGGTGTTAAGGTTGTGCTGTGAGGGGAACTATACAATTCATCTTCCACACCATTCAAGCATTTGACCATGAAGGATAAAAAGAGAAAGCACCCTGAAGCTTACATTGGATCTGCTGTATTGGAGGGCAAAGAGATACATTTTAATGATGTTCAACTCGTCATATTCAGGGTGTATTTGCCGTGATTGTATTTGGTGTATTACAGTAGCT
Source organism: Gymnodraco acuticeps (assembly GCF_902827175.1). Taxonomy (NCBI): domain Eukaryota; kingdom Metazoa; phylum Chordata; class Actinopteri; order Perciformes; family Bathydraconidae; genus Gymnodraco; species Gymnodraco acuticeps. The sequence goes on from NW_022991258.1 coordinate 431,789, forward strand.
AAGAGTCACTAAAAAAGTGTGGTTTCTTCTGAACAAATTCCTGCAGGAGCATTTACATTTCGTGATTATACACCATGCATATTATACATTATTTATATCATATTTCTTTAATTACTACACTGTTCCCTTTTCCCAAAGCCAAGAAGAATGATTGTGTTTGAGTAGAGTAATAATGGGCTTCTCTTGTGTTTTAGCAGTCCATTTTAATTTAGAATCACACTCCTCTAAGGAACCATGTTCACATTTGGCAGGGAGTTACTGTTGATAAAGTGCTGAGGTGGGAGAGATATAAGCAGCAGGACGTCGGCTAGGGTTTTCTCATTTAACTGAATATGTAATTAGTCAGCTTAGAAACCATTTCCAGGGCTCTAAGAACAAGCAAACACAGGTCTACTTTTGGATATATGACTACGTTTATTACTGGGGATGACGAAGTACAGATAAAAGTAAGAGCTAATTAGGGTAAAGACGGAAAAGACGGACAGAGAAATGTATTGTATGCTGTCTTAGGTTTTGTGCACCTGTGAAAGACAACGAAAAAGTTCATCTCTATAGTGGAAAACAGAAAAAGAAAAAGCAATTTATCCTCCAGAGAGGCTGAAATTGCACCAAAAACTTGCAAAAGTGAGGTCAGACAATCAGAAGTAAGGGGCAGGGGGTCTTAAAGCTCCTTTTAAAATATAATGCAACACGCTGAATCAACATATTGAAAGCAAGGTGATGCATTGCGACTAATAAACAATCAAGTATAGAGAACACACTGCCATATTTTTTAAATCTGGGTAAAAAAAGTTAACTTTATGCAATCAGACCACTGGGATCTGCATTTCAGAGTTCCTTTGACATCTGGTGCAATCTGAGCCAATGTATGCCATAAGCCTTTGTATGTAAATATTTAAAAATCTAACGTTTTTGGGAATCAATACAATATAAAAACATGCGATCTTGCGATACTCAAGGAAATCCATATTTCCTACATTAGATGCAAGTATGTGTGTGTGACAAAGTGACTCAAGAATATAGTTTATGCTTGTGTGTGAGGAAAGGGGAAGGTGGAGGATTAATGGCAAACAATTGATGACAAGAAACTATTTGTATCCATTTCTTTCCCTCCACACTCCTGTTAGTGAATCAGCAGCAAGCAGCAGCAGAGAGGACGACGCCCAATTTCTTATAAAACTGCCACAACTAAAGTAAGAAAATAATTCCCTAAATGAGCAGAGCACAGCAAAACAACAAAGGACTGCGGTAAAAGCTAAATGTGTCTGGGCCTCTGAACCGCATGTGAGAAAAACATGTAAATTACTCATTGCCTGTGGCTGCCTCCTAATTGGAAATGATCCTGCTATTGATTTAATAGCACAAACGTGAGTGAGGCACGAAATAAGGAGCGAGTACTGAGTCTGCCATCACTCACTGGTTCTCTCTATCTTTACCATCAGCACTGCCAATGCATCTTACACAGTAGATTATTTTTAAGCTGAGTTATAGCCACAGTTGGAACCACATACATCAATCTCTGATAATGTCCCTGCAGTTCCTGGTATTGCTCTAGGATATACATCACACTCAACGACAGAACTGGCTAATATATAGAAAACACTGTCATCGCTTAGAGGAAAAATAGTTTTTTATTGGCAGAATCCTGGGATGTCATTACTTCCATCGCCCCCCAGAATGACTACAAACACTTCAGTTTGTCAGCTGTGGCCAGAACTCACAGGCGTGAAAGTATAGCCTATGGGTTTAGACTTAATTATGGCTTTTGTTTTTAAAAAGGCACTACTCTTTCAATTAGACAGCAGCTATAAAAAGGAGCTTTTTCACATGTTGGAAACTAAAATCGTGAATCTGGGATAATTACAGCTAGATTTATACTCCCTTTATCTCATTGATAAAGAGTGGCAGAAATAGAGACACACCCCAATGAGATATATCATTGGGGTGTGTCTTATTAATTTCCTAAGTGATCAGAATTCTTACTAGTATGCAGTTCAAATATTTTGAAACCAAGCCAGAATAAAACTCTAGACTCGGATACACAGACAGAAACACACCAGGATGTAGGAGCGTGCACACCCTGTTCCAACGAATGTGCACACACTGTTACACAATAGTTTAAACCTCTCTATCCCCCCAGGGGGTCTATTGCAGAGGTTATAAATAATCATAGGAGATTACTGGGTGTGGTCGCAGGCAGATTTATTCATGCAACAACCTTTATCAGTGTAGATGTGCATTGAGATAAACACATACAAGTAAGTCGAGTAAAAGCTGTGCAGTTACTTTGAAAGTGGAGAACCATCTGGCTGAGGTTTAAGATAAAAGAAGATTTTTTTTAAAAAGGACCATTCACAAAATGAGGAATAGATTCATTTGATTAAAAATGAATCCACTGCATTTTATTCCAGGAAAATAATGTCAAATAATAACTGTTATAATCATAAGCTTCATTCTCACCAATAATATCTCCACACATACCTCACCTCTAAATCAAAAGTGGGTGTTTGTGGGAGATAGTGAGGAACCACTAACCAGTATATCTTGCTGCATTGTTATTTAAAATGAAAGTATATATCAATGAGAGAGTGCATAGTTTTTGTCTTATAAATTAGTCACAGATACAGATACAGAATTCAAGTGTCACTCAACATATCATTCAGGCAGCAGAACACACACATACACACACAGAGAGAGTGTGTGATTCATTGAGCCCTGAGGTGACTCAAATATGGCATGGCAAGCAACAGTTTGCTTGACATGGCAACTTGGATATTTGAACTTGAATTTTCTAAAGCTAATGTCACCTTGTGATTTATCAGAACAATTCACTAGCTATTAATGAGGTGCTTAATCAAGGCAATCCAATATGCACAGCAAGGATCCTTAAATTAGTTTCACCTTAAAAAATAGTTGGTGCACTCAAGACTTAAGGCGAAATGTCTAGACATAAAAATAAAGTACAATTAGTTAGAATCAACAGTGAAGCAGGTGAACAGTGAATCAGTAATGCATAGTCATTAAACTGCAGGTAACCTTAACAGTCCTTGATATAAAATAGACGTATCCAAAGCTATTGCCAGCAGCTGCTAAACCTAGCTGAGAAAAAGGCTGGAAACAGGGGGAAAAGCCAGCCCTAACCCTCTAGTCCAAAGGTAATACATCATACCAGTACCTTTAATCTCATTAATAACATTATCAAAAGCTCACTTCAGGCCCTGATATACTATGATTCTATCACAGTTAAGGGGCATACTATAAAATGGTTGAGCAATCTTTTAGCAATATCGTGTGAATGTCAGGCATGTAAAAAGAAAATGTTTGGCCTAAAGTCACAAAAGCAAATCAAATGTCAACAGGTTGTGACACTAGACACGCTTACTGGACTGCATTTCAACAGATCACTCAAGTGTGCACTCCAGTGAGCAGACGTACACAGCGCAGGTTATGTTACGTTCTGCCAGACTGACAAAGTGTTGAAAAAAGGCATTTCTTACTCTATTATGAGCAACTTTGAACCGCACAAGCGTAACGGAAGAAACCGACTCTAGCGGAGAATAAAAGGCAGCTAAGTGTTGATTAAGCAATATTAACAGAGAGGATGATTTGGTTTGGATGCAAGCAGAACCCCGTGGAGTATTTGGCAGGAGAAAGGAAGATATCAAAAAGGAGAGGAGAGGATATTACAGGGGGGGAAATAGGAATACAAAATAATAGCTATAATGACTAATGTGAAAAGGATATAACTGTAATGTCCCCTGTGGTTGAATTGTGTAAAAATGAAAGAGCTTTGAAAAGTAGAAGTGAAGAGAAATCTTAAACATCATCATCACTGCTTAGTTACAGGAGCAGGATTCAGCTTGTGGTCCGTTCATTCAGACTGCATTTACACTTTCCTGTTAGCTCCGCAAACTGCGGTCAGCTGGCCAGAGACACTGCTTGTTGTGGCTCTTACAGTCAGACCTTAGTCTCCACTGCCTTCTACAGTTTGAGCCTGTGTGGGTGGGTGTGTGTGAACTTGTGGGGAGGTGCACAACACAGCTGGAAACGCTCCAAAACAACCCTACACCATCATTGCCACTTACATAACTGAGCCTTTCTCTTTCTTATTTCCTCTCTCTCTTTTCCTTACGAAATCGGATCTTTTTTTGGTATACCTTCTCTCGCTCTGACAGTAGGTTCATCTCCAGCACGTGTTGCCTTCATGTTTACCCTGTAACACCAACATGCAACAAATGCCAAGACAGCAAGAGCTCTAACAGTTACTCTGTGGTTTTGAAAAATTGCATTAGCCCACAAAGAAAACACAGCTATGAAGAGGCCTTGTTGCAGCAAGCGCACTGCTGAAATCAACCACATCCTTTGTCAATGTTGCAAACAAAAGGTGGAATAAGGAAAGCAGCTCTACCGATGTAAAAGCTCACATGACAGCTGTGCTTTTAATGCAAACAGCCCTGGGCTAATATGTGCTGTTGACACTATACTAGACTTTGAATGGCATGTGCCACCTATTGCTTTCCACACCTGAACACAATAGGACATGGACATGTATTTTAAGTAACAGATTCTATTTGATTACCAAGATAATCAGATTTAAGATAGCTGAGCAAAATTAGTTGAGCATATTTGAAGATAGAGCACTGTCCACTTGCATGATCTATCTGACAGCCTTTCTAGTTCACTCAGTCTAAAAAGAAGCAGATGGGCAGATGGGAAGCAGAAAAAAACGGTCAACTTAGAAACTTTTAGTACCCAACAGATTGCATTAAGGTCTGCCAACACGGGCATATTTGAGACATGTCAGTTCAGAACAGATGATGGAAGAGCTGGGCAATTTGAACCCAGTGTGTGTGTATGTATGTATGTGTGAGCGTGTGTGTGTTCCCTGTGAGTCAGCTTGTTTGGACGTTAACTGAAGCCGCTGGAACACACACTTGGGGACATCCATATCAGGTTATAACTTCCTGTTGCAGAAAATATCAACCAATAATGGGAGAGCAGGAAGAGGAAAATTGGTGTAAAGGAAGTGATTACATGTCAGGAAATGGTCGTGCTCCAGTTCTTCTTCATAACTGCCTGCTGCCAAATGCCACAGTGCCTGGATAATTGCTTGGCATTTAAGGCAAATCAATTGGCTGTAACAGTAATATCTAGCTGATCAGTCGATTATGCGCTACACAATAAGCAGCTTGGAAAAGGTCCAATATTATTGCATTATGTTGCCTTGCCACACACGGAAAAAAGATAACATTAACACAGAATGTCCTCATTGGACACACTGAATTGGACATTTTAGATTTAAGAGGCATTTTAGATAAAGCACTAAATGAATTACGTGTAGAACTAAAGGCTAGTTGGCAGAAGACCATGAATGGCAGATATTACCAGTTGTTATGTAGAAATAAAATATTATGGACATATGAAATGTGTCTGTCATGTGAAAAGCCCAACTGTTAAAAAGAAAAACAGTCCTTTGTTACAAATCCTTCATCACAGTCACAATCAGGTTTAATCAGATTTATTAATCATTGTCAAAATTGTTCATCTGAATATTACAAATCTAAAAGGCACATTTAATGAACAATGATAACAGAGAGGGAAGCAAATGGACTGGAGAATATTGAGCCTTTTTTCATGAGATGATGAAAAATGATATGCTTATAATGATTGAAAACGTTGTTGATTACAAGCTGCCTAGAGGAACTCCATTCTGTTAGCACATGGCAGCAGACAACATTAAAAGGGAGTGAATGGAGTTCATCTGAGGAACACATTATTCACTGTCCGCAGCACAGACACACACAAAGTAGTAATAATCACACACACTCATAGACACTTGAGTTGCATACACACACAGCACAAGAGCAGAAGTCATTCACAGATCCTGTGAAGTGAAATGTGAGGCACACGGCTCGTGAGCCTGTTCCTGCTGATTCATGTCTGGAGCCGTGCAATATGTTATTTCTTAAAAGACAATGACGTGAGCAGTGAAGCGTGTAAACACTGAGAGCCACAAGGGCCACTTCTGCCAGTCAGGAGTTCAAGCCCCATGCACACCCCATCCAAGCCAGCACACTTTGTTATCATCTGCCGTCTTTCACACGCAAACACACATAGCGCTGTCAAACATGTCACCCTTGTAACCACCGGCAAGTCACGAGTCACGACTGACACAAAGGGAAGCACGCGGCGGCGGGTGCTAGGTTATGTGACGAGGGGGGGGGGGGGGGAGAGAAGGAGGAGAAAGATGAGGGTGATAACGCTAAAATTAGTCCTCGGTGAGAAAGTGACAGATGACCTCATGCTGGCTGTCACCTCGCATTGCCGGAGAAATTAGATCATTTGGCAAACCCTATATCCTCTCTTGCCTCTTCCTACGTTCTCATGTTTTCTCACTATTCCTGGTTCCTCATCTCCCCATCAAAATATCAAAATTGCACTCTTTGTTTGGACCTCAAACTGGCTCGTGTCAAATGACTTGGCATTAATGTTAAGATCTGAGGGAGAAAATACAGATGAAGGGTATTTTGCTCCTAATGTATTGTACGTTTCCGTTCTTATCATTTAGTTAGTTGATTGTGTAAAGAAGCTATTCTGTGTGATTTTATTTCCCAAGACATTTATTTCCTCAAAATGCCTTAAAGCATCCTGTCCTCTCCTTACAATGCAATCAGGAAGTACATCCCTGAACAAACCTGTCTTATTAGTGACTGTACATTGACCTTTCCCTGGCTCCACCACTACACACACGCTTACACGTCATTATCAGCCCACCACCTCCCTGAGCAAAGTTCATATCTGATGGGAGAGGCGCGATCAAAATCTTACAGCAGGTATTTTCCAGGGCCAAGACGCCTGGGGAAAGGCCAATGATCTGGCAGGACAATGCTAGCACCTTAGTATGCTCCTATTTCACTGCTTCTTCAACTATTGTGTGCCATTCATCCCTTGAGGCATAAAAAGGTTTCCATCTCTTTGCTAAGGTGCAGAAATAGAAGCAGCAGTGCCTGCCACTTTATGAGTGAGATTGTGGTCACACTCAGGGGTTGACAAAAATAATGTTAAAGGTTTGTGATTTTGTCATCAGAAATTATTTGCAGGGTTAGGGTTAGGGTTTGAGGGAAATAAATACATAAAGTATGCTCTCAAATTTAAATACCACGCTCTTGAATAAAGATAGGGAATAACCCCCATAGAAACGGGGCTATGTAATTATGCTGCTGTGCATTATTACAAATATCACATATTGACAACGTAATTTGCTAGTTGAACACGGTGGCCATAGAAGAATTGTTGAGTGTGGGTTCTTGCCGCATTAATTGTCTGTTTTTTGCTATTTATCTGCCTTTAAAAAAATAAATGTGTTCTATTTGTATAGTTGACCCTGTTTCTGTTGTTTCTCTTAAAAAATTGTTAACAAAATAAATAAAAGAAGCCAATGGGAAGGCTGGTTTCAGTGATGGGTTGGTTAGCAAATTGACAGCAAATTCGGATTCTCACAATCTAGTAAGTAAGTCAAACTTTATTTATATAGCACCCTTCTCAACACGAATGTACACAGTGCTTTACATACAGTCCACAATACACAATACAACATTTCTTAAAGTAATAAGCATTTCTGATATGAATCAGCCCATAATGCTAACCATATATTGTGTTAGCTTTAAGTGTCTGACATGCCACTCAATCTGCTGTTCTAACCTGATCATTAACATAACACGCAAACAAGCTTCGGGACTTTTGAGGTAAAAGCCTGTAACAATGACTTATATAATATTAACACAGGTTGTCATTTTTAGAAGCCTCCCTGTAGCCAGAGCCTATAAATCAACTAAAGATACCAATCACATTGCAAGTCTAGTTTTCCCATTGATATTACATCCTGACCTTTAGCATTAGGGTATATTTACTACTACTACTATTACTACCACTACTCAACACTTTAAGATATCAATAAATACGGTCATATTCAGTGCAACAAATTGGTGCATGTATATTGTTTTGCAGTGATATGGTGTAAATGTTTCTTTAATGTCTGGTGTTTCCTGTATACCCCATTGCTTCCTGTTGCAGAGTTGATGTTGCCACCAACAGCATTTCCCCCAGCCACTCCCAACTGAGAGGGCAGAAGGAGGGACGACAGCGTTTGATGTTAAATAAACAGTTTATAAGAACAGTACTTTTTTGTATGTGATGCCATTAATCATTCCTTTTTTTATTATTAACAGATATTAAAGAAGCTGAGATACATTACAATGAAGTTTATGAACTGCTTATTAAAGTCCTGTGAGGGTTTATATCGTTGACTTGCTATCTACTAACTAGACGCTGTTAGTATCAGGTCTGTGAATCAGGTCTATTTCAGTGAAAACCACAAGCTTAAAGTGGTTAAGGGGTTAATCCCCTGTCCATAGTTAAGCCTATGGCTTAATAAAAAAATTGTGAAAATCTCCACGGTGAAAAAAAGTGTAGGAGAATGAAATAGAAAGCCAGAAGAAAATAAGACAATACAGTAGGGCATGCTATCCCATACTGAAATACTATGATAATGGAAAAGGCTCTTGATTTTTTTAGAGAGAGCCAACAATGACATCATACACAAGAGGTGTAGAAATGATAAAAGCGCAGATTACATTTCAGCAGCCACATGTATGGCCAGTTGGATTGTCAGGGTTGAAGTAAAGAGTTAAAATATTGAGAACTGAGCATAGAAAAGCCTCAAAGTTCACAGGATTTTTTACCTAAATGTTCCTGTAATTTCTGCCTGACCACTCTGTTCCCTTTGCTAAATGATTTTCAGGTAAACAGCAATTACATCCATCTTTCATGTGTTCACAGTTCACAGTGGTTAGGCATCACAGAGACTTAACCTGAGACATTAGACTGATCAGGACAAATGATTACGATAAGCCAAAGTTTGACTTTTGTTAAGTCACACATGGTTTAAATATGGTACAGATTAAATGAAAGTTAAATCAACAAAATAACAACAGGCTAATACAGAAACAAGGAAGCTTTGGGCTGTAAGGCAAGGCAAGGCAAGGCAAGGCAAGGCAAGGCAAGTTTATTTATATAGCACTTTTCAACACAAGGCAATTCAAAGTGCTTTACAAAAAATGAAAGAGATTAAGAAAATGGCATTTAAAATCAGTCATTAAAAAGAAAAGCTAATAAAATAAACATTAAAAGAAAAAGTACATGGATAAAAGTTACAGTGCAGTCTAAGATATGAATAGTTCAATTAAAAGCAGCGACAAAAAGAAAAGTCTTCAGCCTGGATTTAAAAGTAGTCAGAGTTGCAGCGGACCTGCAGGTTTCTGGGAGTTTGTTCCAGATATTTGGAGCATAATAACTGAACGCTGCTTTACCATGTTTAGTTCTGACTCTGGGGACAGAAAGCTGACCAGTCCCTGAAGACCTGAGAGATCTGGATGGTTTCATAATTTAGCAGGAGGTCAGAAATGTATTTTGGGCCTAAACCATTCAGTGCTTTATAAACCAGCAGCAGTATTTTGAAATCTATTCTGTGACACACAGGAAGCCAGTGTAAAGACTTCAGAACAGGAGTGATGTGATCCACTTTCTTAGTGTTAGTGAGGACTCGAGCAGCAGCGTTCTGAATTAGCTGCAGCTTCCTAATAGATTTTTTAGTGAGACCTGTGAAGACACCATTGCAGTAGTCCAGTCTACTGAAGATAAAAGCATGGACAAGTTTTTCCAAATCCTGCTGTGACATTAGTCTTTTAATCCTAGATATATTCTTTAGGTGATAGTAGGCTGATTTAGTAACAGTTTTAATGTGACTGTTGAAACTCAGGTCAGAGTCCATGACTACACCTAGATTTCTGGCTTTATCTGTTGTTTTGAACATTGCACACTGAAGCTCAGCGCTAACTTTTATACGTTCTGCCTTGGCTCCAAAAACCATTACCTCAGTTTTATCTTTGTTTAATTGGAGAAAGTTCTGACACATCCAGTCATTGATTTGTTCAATGCACTTACTCAGTGTTTGAATTGGAGCATAGTCTCCTGGTGAAATTGTTACGTAAATTTGTGTGTCATCTGCATAGCTATGGTAACTTATTTTGTTGTTCTTCATTATCTGAGCCAGTGGTAGCATGTAGATGTTAAAGAGAAGAGGCCCCAAGATGGAGCCTTGAGGAACCCCACATGTCATATTTGTCAACTCAGATGTGTATTTACCTATAGAAACAAAGTTGTTTCTGTCCTTAAGTAGGATTCAAACCAATTCAGAACTGTTTCCGAAAGTCCCACCCAGTTCTCCAGTCGGTCTAGTAATATGCTGTGGTCAACAGTGTCAAACGCAGCACTGAGATCTAATAATACTAACACTGAAGTTCTGCCACTGTCTGTGTTTAAGTGGATGTCATTAAAGACCTTTACAAGAGCAGTCTCAGTGCTGTGGTTTGGACGAAAGCTCACAAGACGTCTGGTTTTCTTAAAGATGTATGAGTTAGAGCCAAAGGAGCAAGCTGTGGGCTGTGAATTTCACAGACCAATGGCCCCAGAAAATAAAATGATGAGGGTTATTATTAGCATAGGACTGAACCATGTTTGCCAAAAAAACTGCAGAGGGAAGGAAAACACACGGAAAGGACCAGGAAGCCATATACAAAGAAAGTGCTGCCTTATCATCTGGCTGGAAACTGATTCATAATAAATAAAAACAGAACAATGGTGAGACAAAAAAGAATAGAAATATACTTTTCTATATCACTACAGTTTTACACATCTAAAGTAAATGTCCTGATCATTGGATCCAGACTGTTTCCTTGAACCCAAACTATAGGCCTACATTAGAGCAGACAATCTTAAAGCTGCCACTTGACCTGGGCTTCTTCCTTAGCATCTACATCGCACTTGCCAGGGAATGTCAAAGGAATACAACTTGGAATGCTTGACTTGGTTTAAAGATACTGATCCAAAAACACAACCAGAGAGGAGGTATGAAAACATATCCCCTTAGTACAGGAGGTCGGCAACTTAAGCCCTCTGCTCTGGCTCCCTTGGGCTTATAGACAAAAATAAGAATGAAATAAAATAAAATATTTGTAGGACTATTTAAATGTTGTTGCACGGTTGAAAATGTTTCGTATCTTGTATTTTGAGGTGATACTGTGACACATTAAAAAAAAAACGGTTTTAATTAGGTCAACTAAAATATGCGTCATATCCTGCTACGGTCCCGCACCAGCGCCTTTTCTTGCAGGTGAATAACCTGACCCCCGGCTCGATGAGCGAACTATGGATACATCAAAGAAAATAAAAGTATCGGAGGAACCTTTTTTCTAGGGCTGTGCAATTAATCGTATTTTAATCGCGATTACGATTATGGTTTGCGACGATTAGGAAAACAGCATAATTGACAAAATACGATTATTTTGCTGGGTGCGCTTTCGCCCCTCCCTAAAAGCCCACTCGGCCACGTGGGAGTGACATGTGTTGTGAGTGTTCAGCGCAAGCGAAGATGTCAGAACAAGAGCAGCAACTAGTTAAAAAGAAGGGTCGCGGGGAGATTCCCAGTCGATCGCGAGATGTGTCTAAAAATAGAACAACAATATTCTGTTTTATCGTTAATGTCCTGTAACATAATGTTCCCGTGCCAGAATAATGCACTTGAACGCATCAAAGCTTTGTGATTGGCCGGCCTCACCCCATGTGTCTGGGCGTGGCTGGTGAGCAGTGCACTAGTTCGCTGACGTTGTCCGTGTCAACAGCATGGATGGTCAACAGGAGTGACAGTCCGCACACACACAAGACCGCAATTATGGCAGAAGCAAAAAAGCCCAAAATATATAATTTGCACTCCAAGTGGGAGGATCATTATTTTTGTATCTATTCCAATTCAAAGTCCATCTGTCTCATCTGCAATGCGAGCGTGGCTTTATCGAAGAAGGGTAATTTAGGAGCGGCATTTCAAAACAGTGCACAAACGCTACGAGACGGAATTCCCTCCTAATTCTGCCCTACGCTCCAAAAGGGGAGGGGCCTGAGAGCACAGCTAAATGCACAGCAGTCCATTTTCACCAGGCCCAACAACAAGAGCAAGGCTGCTACCAGAGCATCTTATCGTGTCAGTCATGTTCTTGCAAAACACATGAAGTCTTTCGAAGACGGCGAAGTTGTGAAAGAAGCTTTCCTGGAGGCTGCGACGCGCTTTTGTGGGACAGTAAAAATAACAGCAGCATTTCAACAGGTTTTTGATATAATAAAAACTCAAGTTATATACCGTTATTAATCTGCTGTAAATTTTGGTTTGTTTGAATTTATTCATGATAATTATTGTACAAAATGGTATAAGAATGCAAACATTAAGATCTGTTCTGTTTAAATTGATTATAGTCTATCAGTTCAGAAACTAGTGTTGCTTGCATCCTATTTTAAAAGGCATTTCTTTTTATACTCTAATAAAATGCAACACAAAATGGGTTTGATTCTATTAATGTTGTCTTTTTTATTGCACTGTTGCTGCAGCAGATTACTGTGTAGCTTCAGATCTGAGTTGTCTTATTAGTAAGCCTAATTTATACTTTTGTAGCAACACTATTTTTATATAATGGCAAAGAAAGGGTTCTTCAGAGTCTTTTCTTTTTTTCCTGTGTCATGTGGCAGCACTGCCACAAGTTCCTCTTCAGAGAGGGTCTTCAGTACAGGTGGCAATATCGTCACCTGCCTGCGCTCATCTCTGAAACCAGACCATGTAAACAGGCTGGTATTTCTTGCAAAAAATCTTTAAGAGATGACATGAGCAGCCCTACCAGCATTTGCCATGGTGGCCTAAACATTTTTATTTGGTCTTAAATTGTAGTTCAACATTTATTTCCTGTTACTTCTGGACCATGACGGTTGGCCAGCCTTCAACGTTTAACTGAGTGGAATATGTTGAATATGTTTTACCAAAATGTTGGCTATATGTTAAGGAGTTTTCAGTAGGTTGTGACAGTGCACTGCAACATATTTGATTTCATTTATTTTGGTCTAATTTATTTTTATTTATCATATTAATATATGTTTAGTATGGTTTTGGAAGTGCGCTCCAACACATTTATTGATCTTGTTTATTGGTAAAATATTATTTGTTTTAAAGTTCAATAAATGGTCAATGAATAATCGTCAAAATAATCGTGATATCAATTATTGACCAAATAATCGTGATTATGATTTTTGCCATAATCGCACAGCCCTACTTTTTTCCTCCAGTTTGGGCATTGGCCTGTCATCAGATTGTATTTGTTGTTGCTGCTGTAGCAGAAGTTTAGTACAATTACTTTTGATGAAATACTCCAAATCCCCACCCTCCATAATTGCACTTGCTTCAGTTGCTTGCTACTTTCTAACGGCGGTGAGAGTGATGCAGTGACGCTATCTATCTTCTATCGATTAGATTTATGATTTGAAAATTATAAAAGTAGGGTAGATATGTGGATATTATCCGACTGAACAAAACTTGCATTTATCTAACAGGTTTGTTATCCACTGACCTTATTTCGAGCTATTTTCCAAAATCCTATGGAGAACTCCCATTGCTTTTTTGTCGAGGGAAACCGAGAGCAGCTTACTTCCGGATTTTAGGATGCGTCACTGCAACACTAAGTTGATGCGATTTGATTGGATTGTGAGGCAAGGGAAGACAGCCGCCTCTGGCTTCCCTTGGCATGGCCCTGACCAATCACAGGTTGGCAGGGGCATCACGTGAGCCTCATCTGATTGGTCAATCCCTCCATTTTTTTTCACCAAGGGAAGCCAGATTCGGCTGGCCTCCTCTCGCAACAGTGAGTGCAATCTACTGTTTCACCATAACATCTAGAGGGGCGCTGTTTGTTTCACTCTTTGTAAAATACTCAATGAGAATGGGGGAGAGACGGGCCGGCAGCAACACACAGCAAAGGAGAATTATCGAAACAAAACAAAGTGTTTTTATTTATTTATTTAAATTATAACTACAATCCCAAAAAACAGGGGAAGCCTGGCTTCCCTTGGCCTCCGGGAGAAAACGCCACTGGTGGAGAGAAGTTCTCAAAGGTGCTGCAGCCTTTATGTATTGGAGGAAAGACACAGAAGAGGAAGACAGCTGACGATCTTCAGTCCTTATTCAATCAGTTAACTCTTTTTAGGGTGCAGCTATGTTTTATCTATTTCAAAGTGGGCCCATTTTAATTATATTCATTTTCTTCAAATGTGCAGAGGACTCCCCAAGTGCTGTGTTGATTTATTTTAAAGTAGGCCTGTGTATTTTTTGTATTCTCCTTATAAGAGTTCTTTGTTTATTATTAGAGGTAAACAGTTTTATATAAAAAAACTACGATTCCACCTGCCCGACACATCACCTGCATTGCACCTCTTTCTGGACATCGCTCGTCATCCCCGTCGGAAATATATCCACCGTGGTTCCCGGCGAAGATTTTACATCGATGACTCCAAACCCATACAATCCATCTGGTCTTCAACTCGACAACACCCAAGAAACCCCGCACGCAAAGTTGACCACACTGTCTTAGCCAGGTCGGCTAACGTTAGCGCTAAACATAAACACGACCACACTGATGTCAACTTTGGACTATTCAATATCCATTCTCTTACGACCAAGGGTCCTCTTCTCCAAGATCTCCTGACTGATCGTAAGTTTGATTTTCTCTGTTTGACAGAAACGTGGCAACAACCTAATGACTTTTCACAGCTGAATGAATCTACTCCTCCTGGGTTTGTTCACATCGGTCAACCCCGTGCCACCGGCAGAGGGGGAGGTCTCGCGATGATTTACCGCGAGAGTTTGAAAGTCTCGTCTGTATCTGTGCCTGTTCACAGCTCATTTGAATAAATTGCCTTACAACTGAATGGGCCTATCCCTACCATAGTTGCAAGCGTCTACTGTCCACCTAAGCTTAATAATACATTCATAAACGAATTTGCTGCTTTCCTCACACATCTCTGCTCACTCTCACCTAACATAATAGTGCTGGGAGATTTTAATATACATATGGATACTATCAACAATGCTCTCACAAAGGACTTCACATCTTGCCTGGACAGTTTTGGATTACAGCAACATATCGATTTTCAGACTCATTCCAAAGGACATATTCTGGACTTGATCTGCTGTTCTGGTGTCACTCCTCTTAAATGTACTGCAACTGATCTTCCCATTTCTGATCACTCATTAATATCCTTTACTGTCACCTTAACACTGTCCAAACCAAATTTGTCACGTGTTATTTCCTTGCGCAACATCAAGGATATTAATGTAACTACACTCTCCAATGGCATTGACAACCTCCCCAGCATAAATTGTTCATTGCCTGATGAACTGCTTTCTCATTACAATAACAATCTTCATAAACTGCTCAATACCCTGGCTCCTTTAAAAACCCGGTCTGTTTCCTTCACCCATTCTGCTCCTTGGTTTACACCTGAACTACGCCAACTCAAAACAAAAGGCCGTCGATTGGAACGCCTCTGCAAAAAAACTGAACTTGTCGTTCACAAAGAGATGTACAATAACCACATTCTCCACTACAAGGACACTCTCTCTACAGCCAAATCATCATACTACGCAGTTCTCATCAGCTCTGGCGAAAGGAACACAAGGGTCCTGTTCTCTACAGTGAAGAACATTCTACGACCACCGGACTCTCTTGCACCTCATCAGTATTCAACTGCCTACTGTAACCCCCTCATGTCAATTTTAATGACAAAATAGAAAACATTCACCAGCAACTAACTCCTAACACCACCTGCAGTATATCTCTCCCTGTTTTCACCGACCATCTCTCTCATTCTCTTTCAAGTTTCACACTTCCCTCTGCTGTTGTAATATCTGACCTCATCAGTAAATCCAAGCCATCTACCTGTTAGTTAGACCCTCTTCCTACCCCCCTGGTAAAAGCCTGTCTACCTTCATTGTCCTCCCTTATAACTGTCATCATACACTCCTCCCTCACCTCTGGTCTTGTTCCTTCACTTTTCAAATCAGCCGCCATCACGCCCATACTGAAGAAACCTGGTGTAGACCCCAACAATTTTAATAACTACCGTCCCATATCTAACCTACCATTTCTCTCAAAAATCCTGGAAAAAACTGTTGCATCCCAAATCCATACCCACTTGTCTGACAATAACCTGTACGAACAATTTCAATCTGGTTTCCGCCCCCATCACAGCACAGAAACAGCACTGGTGAAAATCACTAACGACCTCCTCATGGCAGCTGACTCCGGACTATTAACTATCCTCATCCTCCTTGATCTTAGTGCAGCTTTTGACACCATTTCCCACAGCATCCTCATTGACAGACTGACCTCCATCGGGATCACTGATACACCCCTCCTCTGGTTTAAATCATACCTCTCTGGCCGCACTCAGTTCATCCAACTCAAAACCTTAAAATCACAGCCACTTCCAGTCACGACCGGTGTTCCCCAGGGCTCTGTCCTGGGGCCTCTTCTTTTTATCATCTATTTTCTTCCTCTTGGCAATATCTTCCGTAAACACAACATCCACTTTCATTGCTACGTGGATGACACCCAGCTCTACTTGTCCTCCAAACCAACCACCATCCTCCCTCCATCGTCCCTATCTGACTGCTTACAGGACATAAAATCCTGGTTTTCCTCTAACTTTCTCAAACTTAACGACAGTAAAACCGAGGTTCTCCTCATTGGCACAAAATCCACCCTAACCAAACCTGACAGTTTCTCCATTACTATAGACAACTCTTCAGTCTCCCCCTCCCCTCAGGTTAAGAGTCTGGGTGTCATCCTCGACGGCACACTTTCATTCAAATCTCACATCAGTAATATCACTCGGTCTGCCTATTTCCATCTACGCAACATCAAACGCCTCTGCCCGTCCCTTAACCCTAAGACCACCGCCATTCTTGTTCACACCCTGGTCACTTCCCGCATCGACTACTGCAACTCCCTTCTCTTTGGTCTCCCTCTCAAATACATCCACAGACTTCAACTGGTTCAAAACTCTGCCGCCCGCATCATCACCAGAACCCCCTCCATTAACCACATCACTCCTGTTCTTCAGCAACTTCACTGGCTCCCCGTCAAATCCTGTATCGTTTTTAAGATTCTGCTCCTCGCCTTTAAGGCCATCCATACCCTCACTCCTCTGTACCTCTCCGACCTCCTGCACATCAACACACCCATCCGCACACTCAGATATTCTGCTTCCCTCAGCCTCACTGCACCCCCCTTCCGTTTAACCACCATGGGGTCTAGAGCCTTCAGCCGCTCTGCACCCCGCAGACAATCTATACAACTTTATAAGCTATCAAGCTATCAATTATGTTTGGCGGCTCCAGTCAAAAACATTTTTTGGAAAAGGGGGCAAAATGGCTCTTTTGGTCAAAAAGGTTGCAGACCCCTGCCTTAGTGTGTTTAGAGAGGAATTTGTTCTTAATTAACAAGATTTAGGGTGAGTGGAGAATACAAGAACATTATCCCAATTTGCATTAATTTTCAATTAGATGGCACTTCTTTGATATGTACAAGGATTGATGGTCTACAAACTACAAATGTCTTCTTTGCTAATCCATTTGAAGTGGAGGATCGACAAACCAACTGACCGTCTGACATCGGTAAAGCACGGTGTGGTTACAAATTATAATCATACAAAATGTGAAATAATGTACAACATCTTGCTAAAAACAAACGTTTGCTAGTATACAAGCAGCAGCGAAGCCTGTTTAAACAAACAAACACAAGACAAAATTACCATTTAGATTCAGCGGAATGAATTTTGAGTTCATGTTAATAAAACATGTTGTAAGTAAATGTCATTACGACCTGCTAGTACACCAAATAAAACGCCAATTAAAGACATTTAAAAAGACAAAAAGCATTTCAACTAGGGCACCGCACTGCACCAATTCAACAGCTCTCCTGCTAAAGAGGCAGTTTCATTGACAATCACCGCCTTGCAGTAAATGAGACATGAAAGGGTTGCAGGCGTGTAGTGTCATAGGTGGGGTGTTTTAAATTAAAGCTTAGTCAGATTGCCTGGTGTGTAAAACAGGAGAGGATTTAATAAGCTCCGTTTGATTACAAGAGCCATCTCAGGCATCATAATCAGTCTCAAAATGACCGGAAGGTAATGTTGATTACAATCCCTCTCCACTGAATCAACTGATGAAGTAAAACAAAGAAAAAAGCCTTCAAGGCTACAACCAGTGGTGTAGTGGGCGTTGGACGCGGGGGTACGCCGTACCCCCACTTATTTGGAGCAAGATCTTTTTTTTAATAGTCTAATAAATATAAAATCATTGCCAGTGTTATCAGTTGCAAGTGTGTATTTGTTGGCGGCGAGCTGGGGGTGTGTCACTGACACACCCACGGCGAGCCGCCTGACGATTTTGCGGCAGCTCTTTCCCTCAAGAACTCTAACGAAAAAGCTCTATAATGGCAGGCAAACATTTTTTACTTGACTTCTTTTCTAAAAAGAATATAATTCACAAGAAGAAAGAGGCTAGCAGCACCGAAGCTACAAGTGAAGCTGCTAGTAATACATCATCAGAAGAGCCGCCTAAAGACGTGGATAATGCTAGCACTAACGTTAACGTTAGCTGCGCTAGCAACGTCCCCCTGGCTAGCTCAAGTTCATCTTTCCCAGAGGTATGGACGGAGCAGATGTGGCGGAGGAAACAAGAGGCATACCCGTGGATAGACTGCAAAGCTGGGAAACTGGGCTGCAAAGTTTGTTCATCCATTTCGGATTTATCAGTCTTCAAAACGCAAGGTGTGTGTGTGTGAAAAGCAGCGCTGTCTGCTTATTTGCAATGTAGGCTAGGCCTAATCAGAATAATTTCAAGTCCAGATTCAATGGTGTTTGCATAAGTAGGCTATATTTTTCGTTTCGTTTTTATAAGTTAATTTCAGGACAACTTTGGGAATTGTGTTTGTTTATGTGAGAGAGAGAGAGAGAGAGAGAGAGAGAGAGAGAGAGAGAGAGAGAGAGAGAGAGAGAGAGAGAGAGAGAGAGAGAGAGAGAGAGAGAGAGAGAGAGATAGATAGATATAGAGAGAGAGAGATAGATAGATATAGAGAGAGAGAGTTTATGCAATGTAGGACTATACATTGTTTATGTAACTTATGTGCCAGTGTGTCCATGGTTTTGAGTCTGTGTGTGTGTTGAGCGCCTAACTAAAGTAGGACTAAGCATACCGGTAGTTTCTGTGGACCTGTCTGCCCATTTTGTGAGTGCACTGCGCGCATGCGCACTTGTGTGGCATTGTTTGGGATTACCCAATTAAAATAGAGTCCCCCCAGTAAAAAAATCCCCACTACACCACTGGCTACAACCCAATAAATCAGTCAACATCTGTGTGTGTGTACCATATATATGTGTTAATGGAGCGCGTAACAAGAAAATAAACAATGAAAGTAAGAAGAAAGTAAGCATAAGAGACAATTCAAAAATGCAACTGTTGTTATCCAAACAAGGCATTCATGTAATATTACAGGTGAATATATTCACATTATGCAACAATTGGCGTCCGGTGCCTCACCAAGTTCCAGATGTTTCTTTATGACATATTGTTATCGACAAGAACTTTGTTCAGGTCACAGCGATGTACTCATCAAATGTAAGCCTCAACAGTGGGGATTACACACAGGGATTATGCAGTCATACAGACAGTAAACAACAGAGAAGGCAAGAAGCTGTTAGCTGAGCTAAAAGACACACACGGCTATGCACTTTGTGCAAACGCACACACACAGATACACAACTCAGACGTTTAGTAAGCAGAGTTATGACAGCAACACCACACCTCTCATGGCCAAACAAACAGCTCTAACACCTCACACTGTATTTCCACGATGACTCATTGTTAAAGGTCAAGCATCAAATGCTGACTCACAGTGTGGACAACAACAACAAGTGCTCTATTTGCTTTTCCTAGGCCGATAAACTCCATTTAATGCTCCGTTTATTCAGGCTCATCCGATACCAAAAGTCTTCTGTTAAAAAAAGGAAAAGAATAAAAGAAGATAAATATTTGTCAATGAACAAACAGAACACACTATTTCACCAAACCAAGATTCATGGAAACACAATACAGTCAGCATTAGTCTTTTGGGAGCTTGTGATACGTGTTGTGCAGACTACCTCTCCTTTTTCACTGTATCGTGCATTGGTCCTGCAGCTGTATCCAACTCAGGTGTGATCTAAACACTTTAAACTCACTTTGCCTCATACGGGTTCGGATGCCCTCATCATCTTCATCGTTAACTATTGTTTCAATGTTCCTGACATCCTGCAATTTATTTACGAATCGCAAAAATCTAAATGTAGCATGCTTGGGAAAACGACTTTACTTGTTGTGCTTTAATATAATCCCATGCATTAATTTACACTAAATACATTTAACACAAAAGGGATTTCTAGATAAATGATTTGGATTTGATTCTAGTTCCCTGAAATAACGGAACAGAACATGAAGGGAATAGCTTATTACATTTAACTCTAGCTTTTATTGAAGCCAGAGTAGAATTAGAGAAAGGCTGCTGTTGATAAGAGTCAGGGTCTTTTAAAAAATATAGTTTTTTTTATGTTGACAGTATTATACCAGCTTAAAGTCACTAAAGTCGCATCTGTCTTTGTGCAAATGGATTAAAAAGCACTTAGCAATATGTGGGAGGATTAACTAGGCCTCCAGATGATCTTTTAAAGGGAAAGGGAGAAATTGATTGTAAAATGCTTTTTTCATACAAATTGATGCAGGGTTAACAATTGTATACAAAGTCAAATGGAACTGGATTTATATTAAACCTTTGTGTTTACGTGGTTTTAAAAAGCAACTGAGATCTGCAAAACAACTAGAACAAGGGTCAAGGAGGAGTATGTAACATTCTCATGTGTCGTTTTATTTTTCCATTTTATCCTCAGTGTATCAGTCATTTATGGTCATCTGTTTAACAGGTGTCCTCCCTCATATCAGATCAGAGGCAAAGAAATGATTCCTGACTTGATGAAAATCGCTCTGGCTTCATGATTTTAGTCATAAATTCATAAATGATTACCTTACATGTAACTCAATTACCGTTTTATCTGCACTATTAAACAGGTGTGCTACTTTCAAATCCATTTGCTCAAGACAACATTAAAAAGGCTGTGAAAACTGTCCCTTCCCAGAGTAAGGTGTTTTAACCCATTTTCTAAAGATGTCTATTGATAGTCTCCTAGAAAGTTAAACATATTACAACACATATGGTTTAACTTCTGGACCTAGTAAACTAGTGGCACAGATCTGATGAAGGATGGCGAGTATTGACACCAAGAATCTTCAATGACAGATTTGGTGGACTTCAAACCAATAGCAACAGAGGGTCTTTTTCATGTGAAGAAGACCCTAAACGGCATTGCCAGACGGAGACTAAAATGATATGCCTTGCACAAGCTGTTTGATCCATTCAAAGTCTGAACCATATTGGCGGTTCTTTCATTCTGCCAACATTATTTGCATCGATCTCTCACTGGATTAATTGAAAACATTGATCAATTTCAGCTCTTCAGGAAACAATGTGGTTTCACTATTTCCTCCTGTGACATTCAGATTGGTATTTTCTATCGTCAGTATAAGTTCACAACACAGTCCACATTGTGTTGGGTAAATATCCACTCTGCAAAGTCCATCACATATTCTCATGTCCCCCACACTGAGAGGATTACTACCAGGTATAACCTGCCAGTGAAAGTTATAGTGTCCCATCATGGTACTCTTTAAAGTTGCATTTGTTCATCATATATGCCAACGTTCTTGAGGGACCGGAAGAGCCTGCATGTCCTGTGAATAGCTGGAAAGCATGCAAATAACGCATTGACAAAAATACTGTTTCATTCCAACATTGCAAAATGCAATTCAATTGTATTTCATGAAAGAACTCTCCTTTTCACTGTTAAAAACATCTTAACTATAGGGGATCCTGGTGTAACCTCTGCAACTGTACCATTCCCCTCTCTTTTGTTCTTCGTACAAACCCTTATAGAGCTCTTCCATTAGATCATTCTATCATCACAACAAGACTCAAGGCAATTAAATGCAGATTACACTGTAATTCAGAGCCTGGTGCATTAGTCTGTGCTCCATCATGGAGCTATCTAATACACCTCTAATGCATTCAGACAGTAATATCCCTCTCTAATCCTTGGTAATGTTCGGTTCTGCACCTCCCTATGGATTAAGCAAACCCTCTCAGTTTTAAAAGCATCTGATCCGCACCCAAAGTGCTGTGCACCTCTGGAAGGTAAACCTTGTATTAAGTTGAATCCATGCAGAAAAGCATTATTTATGACAAATGTGAAATCATGATTCCCTCACTGATAATCTGCAAGGGGATAATTATAGTTCAGTCAGAGTTGAAACAGTTCATTCTCTATTACCAAAGGCTATTGAGTTGGTATGGTTGATAGAATCAGATACATTTATTTTCTTTACAAGACCATCACATATTTGTACATATCGGTTTCCTTTAATCTCCCACAAGTGTATTCTCTTGTTTGAAAAAAATGAAGACAGAGACACGGGAGGGAGCTCAAACCAAAATGCAAGCGGAAAAAAGTACACAATAGATATTGGAATGTGTGGTCTGAGAGCAAAGAATAGGAAAGAACCACACATTGAATAAATGCTGTGTGGGAGAATTTAGTATATCTGCCCACATGTCCTTGTCCATGTTCTATTCATCTAACTCTTAATGTAGTTGCAAAGTTGATAGTGTCATATCTTCTTTTACATATTACTGCCCAGAAGCTATGTAGATACAGTATGCTGTAAACAGAATGAATACAGCTATTTAGATTGTATTGCAGAGCAGTATGCTTTAAGCCGAAGTGTGACCTTAATGTTTTCACTTACTGGTAAATACTTAAGAGCCCAACAAAAGCTGCATTTGTTTCAATTTGAAAGAAAACTGAGGATTATATTCCTCCAAGATGGTAGGACCTTCAAGAACTGCCGTTATTGTGGATGATCCGGCAAAATGATATCTTCTGCCAAATATTGCTATGTTTAAAAAGACAAACCATTGAAATAAATATGATGATAGCTTTTGTAAAATATATTCTAATTAGTGTATGCCATTGTCAGTTGAGTTATAATGGAGTAATTGACTCAACATTGTCAAGAGCTTTGTATTGCTGTATTTGTATTTCTCTTGTTCGCAACATTAAACAAGGTTATGCCTTTCACATATTTATCAGGATGTTGTTGCACGGGACGTAGCATTCAGCAGCATCGGCAGTATAAACTTGGATAAAGGACAGTTCACCTCTCCAACATTACAAAGTGTCTGTTAGGACACATCACAACCGTGACGACGATAGTTAGGAGCCAGCGTAATTCAATTGTTCATTCAGCCGGAAGCATTAGCAGGAGCCTTGTTATGATCTAGCCGCTCAAGTTATCTCTGAGTCACAAAGATATATGCATGTCTGTATAAACAGAAGGCAGAAATATAAACATGCAGGTTGTGAAAGTCTACCACTTGTAAATAGAAGGATTAACAGTCATTAGCTACAAGAAAAAACACAGTTGCCACAGAGGCGCACTGTGTTTACAGCTGAAGAGCTACAAGTTAAATGAAGGCATCATTGACACAAAAACATTGCAAGACACACAAACAACAGTTATATTATGGTGGTATCGACTTGTTTATTTAATAAAGATGAAATCAATATCAACGGCATATCTCAGCTGAATCAGACTCATGTATTATTTATTTCATGAATTATAAACCCCTGATGTAACCGTGGTTGGCGTTATTCTAAGCCTACACGGTGTCAGTCGGAGAACTTACGGCATGTTTGCTGTCGAAGCACATCAGCTTCAGTTGGCAATACAAACTGTAGGGAGGAGGCAAGGGAAAGACAAAAACAGAGAAAAATATCTTTCCTCTTAAAGGAAAATATTACATTTCTGAGATAAAAATACAGACTTAATTGGATTCCTGATGGTCGCTGTGTGGCTGTGAATTAATGCAGTTATTTGCTTTGATGTTTAATTAAAATGATTTAAGACCAAATGGGAAGTATATCAAACTGCTGAACTTCTGGGTGAACGTTTCCATTGTGTTCAAGGACTGAGTGAGTATAGTAGAGTGAGCATGATACCTATTGGAATAATTCCTCTATTACAACGCAAGACAAAGGAAGAGAAAACTCACATGACTGCTTTTTTCTCCGTAAAGTGTACACACATGAATACAAATGTCCTCTAGGAAATTGTTTAAGTTTAAAGTAACCTTGGTTTGTGCCACAAGGGGACTTTTTATTTATTTAATTGCAGCTGCCAATACAGTCCTATGATCACCATTTTAATCAGGATGCAAAGCAAACCTGATGACAGACATGACACATTTTATTTTCAGTTGGAAACGTGTATCCTGGATCATAGTATTTGTCCACCTGTATGTAATTAACGCTGTGTTTATAGATCCATACGAGTAAAATCATCCCAGAATAACAATAATAAAACATGGGTTGTGTAAAAGACAAGAAAAAGTGATTAAATGTGACAACAATAACAAACCAGGCCATATGCTCTGCCTATGGATTAAGTTGACATCCATCGCTGACCACTCTCAGAGAGCAGATGTTGACGCAGGCTTAAGTGACACTTTTAATATCTTAAAACCAATTTAATGTGTGTCTGCATTTGTTTGTGTAAACTGGAGCAAACCAATACAGCAAAATGGACACCATGTGCATTTAGTCACACAGGATTAGAGACTCAAATGAGCCTGTAACTACTGGTGATGTTCGAGATGATAGAGCCCAATGACATCTATCATCATCTGGATTACTCAATACTCTTAATCCATGAGAGACCTCAATGCAGCTGATCGCACATTAACTGTGGTATTATGTACCGAAGGGGGGTTGGTAAATGAGCAGGAAGAAAAACATAAAAGCCTATAGCTTAGAAGAAACTTACGGCCCGTCCACACAGCAGCTTTTCAAAAATCTTGAAAATCTTGGAGCTGGGCGTGTCTGAAAGCTTGGGGATTTCGCGACCAACAACCAATCACATGAATCTCCCGCCCCCGACATACAAAGCAAAAAACCCCGGTTCTTCTCCACTATTTCTTTTAACATTTTGAACATTTATGAGATTAATGTCTATGGTGCTATTTTATGCTACATTCCATGCTGGCTAATGATACTGTCTATGCTTGCTAGCAACGAAGTAAACTAGCAACGAAGTAAACTGGATATAAAATCCCCAAACAAGCGAAAACCTACCAGTTTTACCCACTGTCTCTGCCACCTCCCTCCATGCCTGGTTCCTCCGGTTTGTATCCCGGTAAGTAAATAGGGACTGGTCATAAAGAACCGGGTGATTTGCTACCGCAATAACTAAGTTCTCCTCCATTTTTGTTAGGAATATAGAATGAACTGCGGTCTGGTTCTCCCAGCTTGCACGCGGTTTGATTGGCTAGCGCTTGAACTGTCAGATTTGCATAAACGGGATTTGATTGTCGCTTCCAGCTCAGCTTCAAAAGTTGAACATTGCTCAACTTTGAAATCCTGAAAATCCTGGAAATCCTGGAAATCTTCGCCTCGCCCCCCCACAATGCAGTTCGACGACAAGCGAGGGAAAGTGACGTCATCCCCATTCAAAGTCAATGGGCGGAGACGCGCTGGAAGCGGTGGACAAATCGCCAAAAGCTGCTGTGTGTACGGGCCGTTAGAAGTTAGAACAGTTACAAAAATGCTTTCCCAGTTTCATCTCATCAGGTTTCGCATTCACAAATTCCTCCAGGATGTAATTAAAACAATTGGGATATATGCCTGGGACTGATTTAATTGGCTGCTTCCAATTTCACCATCTAATTATTGCATTGTCTTTCAACACAACAGAAACATTTCAACAGGTTTCGATACCGTGTAAAAGGAGAGAAACCCATTACCTCACGTCTCCTTAGCTGCAAAGTTCAAATTCCAAGTCCAAAGACAAGAAAGGGTAGAAGGGAAAAGAGTAGAGGCTCTGTGTCAAATGGCACCTTCTTATTAGGAGAAATATGGGAGGTAAAGAGAAAAACGCTTTCACCTCTCAGATACGTTCACCAGTTTGTTCATATGCAAACGATTCACCCGACCCTTTCAGCAACAACACATTATGTGACTGTTCATGTCATAACCACATTTTAAGGAATTCGTTTTTCCTCAGTCATCATATGTCTGGTTTTGAACGAGAAGAAAAAGAGGGTAGTTTTTGTCACAGCTTTAACTTTCGTTATGTATTTTTGTTATTATGTAGGTTATACATTAAAAAGGTACATTCTAACCAATCTGTAGATCTAAAACAACAATGATTAGTCAATCCTGAGAGTGCCTGGTTCTGAAAAGGTTGACTTGTGTGGTTCTCTGAAGGTTACCAGCCATTGAGGTAAAGCAGCACTCTAAGATCGAGGATTTTATTCAACTGTAGAGGCCAACATGAGCAATATGTTAAATAGCAAGACACAGCAAACTGCAGCCAACCCAGAGGCATACTTTGTATGGAGACAGATGTGGGATTTGTGAAAAATCGATGTTACAGCATTGATTAAGAAGCTAGGGGATGGATTGTTCCCTGCTGCTCACATTTAGCCCAAAAGTTAATCCCAGTAAGCAGGCAAACTTCCTTCGAGCAAATGACAAACCGACAGGTGGTCCCATTTCCACAAATACGGTCAGAGTGTGTCATTCAACTAAAACCCACCATTAAGCTCCCATTAGGCACCTATGATACCATTGTGCCCCTTAAAACATAAATACAAATCTGTCTGAAAGGAGATCTAACAATGAAACCATTTACATGGCTTTCATCATCTAAATGGATGATTTTAAGAACCATTACCACAGCTGCCTAGGTTATTTGTAAGGTCAAAAACCAACTAAACTACTTAAAGTTGGTGAATCCTAAAAGTACACTGTGTCCCGGCAGGAATAATATGGGCTGACATTGACATCATTACAGTTATACTTGTGGTTGAAAGATTATCATGATGTTGTTGCTGTGTTGTTTCTGCGTGCCTCGTCTTTTTTACAATGTTCCAACACTTCCTTGAAGGCCTTTTAACAACATCCAAACAACTCGAAAGAAATGTTGCATCTATACGTTAGGAAAGAGAGCAACATAGTAATGGCATAGTTTCTGGCTGTGTTGCATAATGCTGAACACAGGCAGTGCAGGAATACGGTTGTATCTCAACCAGATATGTTCACCAGTTTGTTCATATGCAAACGATTCACCCGACCCTTTCAGCAACAACACATTATGTGACCACATTTTAAGGAAGTCATTTTTCCTCAGTCATCATATATTTGGTTTTGAACGAGAGAAAAAAAGAGGGTCGTTTTTGTCATAGCTTTAACTTTCGTTATGTATTTTTGTTATTATGTAGGTTATACATTAAAAAGGTACATTCTAACCAAACTGTAGATCCAAAACAACAATGATTAGTCAATCCTGAGAGTGCCTGGTTCGGAAAAGGTTGACTTGTGTGGTTCTCTGAAGGTTACCAGCCATTGATGTAAAGTAGCACTCTAAGATCGAGGATTTTATTCAACTGACATGTTTTTGTGTGAAACGCTTAATGAACTTCATCTCTGGTCTCGCAGACTCTCACAACAACACACGTCACCAAGATGGCCGTCACTACTGTCTTGTCAAAAAAGTGATTGACTACCCTCGCTATCAACACACTGAAACAAGTCCAGAAGAATGTCATGCAAAGCTGCCTGCCTGCGTTCCTTTGATTCTCTCTGAACTGCCTGATCTTTTTAATGTTTAATGTCAACCATTTGTGCAGATAGCATGAAGTAGAAAAGATCGCCGGTGCTAATGTAGCGTTAGCATTTCTCCCCCGGGCTTACATTGTGTATTATAGAATGATCACACCGGTGTGACAGTACTCTTCAAAGGGTTCACGAAATATGACTACTACTCTTACTGTTTAACATTTTGGGTTACTTAATGTTACTTCATATTAAGGCAAATAAAAATGACAAGGCTGTAATGCTAACTAACGTGCTTGCTACTAGCTAGGTAGCTAACTTGATCCAGCCAGCCACTCCTGGTCCTTTCATCAGACATGAAGCGAAAGAACGAGCAAGACCCATTGCTGGTATGATAACAACCCGGGTTGCATTCCAATAGTCCATTTAGCTTAGGAACCTTCCTAACGGAGTGAAATGACCCGGAAGTACGTCACTGGCAGCCATGATAAGTGCCGTTCCAATTCTCCAAATGAAAGGAAAGGAGGTTTCAAACTTCCTTTATAACCTCCTTTAGCTTAGGAACCACTGGACCTCCCTAACCGAAAGGAGAGGAGAAAATGCTGCCCCACAATGCATTGCAGCCGCAGCATTTGCCATCACAACAGTCGGCCGTTCACGGAAACAACCGATTATGACCGAGAAATTATATCATGAAAGTTACGGTGCTTATTAAGCATTTTAAAACGTATGTGGTAAGTTGCCAAAGTGCTTTTTTCTGAACGTTCATCAGTATTATAATCAAAAAGAGAAATATGAACGTTAGTTTTTACTGAAATGATCAAATAAAGTCAACATCTCACAGTCTTTACTGAGCTGTGGGGTTTGTTCAACTTTTAAAAGATGTTTGAATGGTGATATACACAGTGATAGATGTTAAGGACTAACGTTTATAATAAATACATTTGTATTGATTTTAAGATATTTTCATAGTTCATACAATCATACGTATTGGGATCATTTGTATTAATGTGGACCGGAGGGAGAGGGTGACGAGCATAAGTTTCACTTTCCTTTTTTATTTCAATTCCAACTTTGGTCATGAAGAATATGTTTCTCTGTTGTCCACGTTCATAAAGCATAAAACAACAGCATCAGAGCACGGTGCAGAGTCTCTAGATGAGTTTACAGTAGTCCCTCGTTCTTATTAAACATCCATGTTGTAGTCCGCTGTATAGAAAACTGTAGTTTCCATAGTTTCCCCACAGCAGCAGACGCACATTCATGACGTCCGCTGGCGCATCATAAACACGTCGGATAGTGAAAGTGCATTCGGATTCTCTAAAGTACCGCGGTCTCTTCTCCTAAGTCCTTTTGAATTCTCCTATCCACTATCCCTTAACCCCGTGACGTTTCACTCAGAGGTCAAGGAATAGGAGATAGGGTTAGAATTTAGGAGCTGATTTTTGGATTATCGGAACGCAACCCCGGCACTAAGCACACAGGCATCTTGTTAAAGTTATTTTATCTTACTCTTATATTTAGCGGAGGAAAACAATTGTGACATCAGTTATGACATCACTTACGCGACTCTGGGATTTGTAGTCTTTCTAGTTGCGTATTTTTCATAGTCTTATATTTCAACAGTTTTACGACAAACTGTGACTTTTTTGACATGGAAATGATTTTTTAAGATTGACAAACATATGTGTAATTCATGGCACAATTCAAACGGGATCAAAAGATACATTTTCTCTCTCCATTGACTTCAATACATAATTTTTCCGAAATAAGGTCCCATGGACCGGAAGTAGATGGGCGTGACTTCGACACTCTATAGCAAGACACAGCAAACTGCAGCCAACCCAGAGGCATACTTTGCATGGAGACAGATGTGGGATTTGTGAAAAATCGATGTTACAGCATTGATTCAGAAGCTAGGGGATGGATTGTTCCCTGCTGCTCACATTTAGCCCAAAAGTTAATCCCAGTAAGCAGGCACACTTCCTTCGAGCAAATGACAAACCGACAGGTGGTCCCATTTCCACAAATATGGTCAGAGTGTGTTATTCAACTAAAACCCACCATTAAGCTCCCATTAGGCACCTATGTTACCATTGTGCCCCTTAAAACATAAATACAAATCTGTCTGAAAGGAGATCTAACAATGAAACCATTTACATGGCTTTCGTCATCTAAATGGATGATTTTAAGAACCATTACCACAGCTGCCTGGGTTATTTGTAAGGTCAAAAACCAACTAAACTACTTAAAGTTGGTGAATCCTGAAAGTACACATGTCCCGGTAGGAATAATATGGGCTGACAGTCACATCATTACAGTTATACTTGTGGTTGAAAGATTATCATGATGTTGTTGCTGTGTTGTTTCTGTGTGCCTTTTTTACAATATTCCTACACTTCCTTTAGGGCCTTTTAACAACATCCAAACAACTCGAAATAAATGTTGCATCTATACGACAGAGAGAGCAACATACTGTAGTGATGGCATGGTTTCTGGCTGTGTTGCATAATGCTGAACACAGGCAGTGCAGGAATACTGTTGTATCTCAACCACCTTTATGATTCCTCCATGTATGATTGCTAAACACTGTTGCAATAGTAAGTCAAGCCAGTTCCGTATTAGTCCTGGGACACACTCATGTCTCACTGATACTAAAGTGTTGCTTTATGGGTCTTTTATGGTTGTTTATCAGCAAAGACTTTACTCTGCAGGAACAAGAAACTGAAAATAATGTCCCATGATAAATATAAAACGTTTGTATTCAAGCTCTGTAAAAAAAGCTACAATAAACATCAACCATAACGATTCTTGACAAGCCAAAGAGGGACTCACTGTGAGACTCATCCTTTAGCTCACCATGCTGTATCTGCACCCTCTCAACCTGAGTCCATTATGACCAAGCTGCCAAACGCTTCCTCCTGCAGGAGCTCAAGCTTCCAGAGCGAACACAGAGCAGACGCCACAACACAGAGCTCCTGGCAGGGCCCTCCATTTCACCTGACTCTACATGGGTACACTGTCTATACTGGTCTATTTCCAATACATCAATACAGGCTAACACACTCATTCATAAAACATGTTTTGTTTCTGGGTAACAAGGCCTAGCATGGGAAAGTAGTGTGTAAGTAAAACAGCTGTTTATGTTCAACTCTAGCCATGTGTAAGTCACATAGGCTTTATGTATCCCTCTTTTAAAAGTGTAATATCCCCAGTATAAGTAAGACACTTCAAGCTATAGGTCATATTGCAACATTAATATTAATGCTTTAAAACTAGCACCATCTACAAATCAATAACTCTTTTTTATATTTATCCAAAAGCTATTTCACCAGTGTTTGTTGCCAACTGTGTATAAGAGTGAAGGTTGAAATGGCAATATTTAAATAAATATAAATAAAAGAATATAAATAAATTGCAGGCCCAAAACAATCTGGAGTGCATGTTGTGTTTATCATTATAAGCACATTGAAATGGAATTGAATTTAAGGGTAATCCCTGCAATTATATTTTGAAATGTCTACATCGTTGTATACGTGTTTGTGTAGAGAGCTAAGCGCAGTTGGTTCAAAGCATTATTCAAGCCACATCCAGAAGCATTACAAAGTCATTTCACACTTTGCTGTAGCTTTTGCTTTTAACTGACAGACAGCAAACACAAATCTGACCATTAAAAAATCCCATTTGACAGCAGGGACATGCACGTCATCCCACCTGGGATTGCTCAGTCATTTCCTTTCCTTCCTTTCAAATCCCCTTATCAAACTGTGAACCAGATTTGGGCTACATCATGACAGCATGCAATCAGGAACTGAACAGGGCTCTATTATCTCACAACATGCAGGTGTCAGAGGATGTGTTTCCCTCCATGCAGGAGCTATCCTGTGCCAAGAGACAATCACATTTGCATCAACGTGTCGTCCAGGTCTCCATGGAAGCTCAGAAGGTAATCTAACGGCTCATAAACACGGAGGGAAGAACTGCAGCAAGGGAGCAACAGACATCACAACTCCATTTTAAATATTGACATATCTGACTGAACATCAGCTCTAAGTCACATACACTTAAAAGCAATCTTCATGATGAATGCTCATAATGCAAGCAGCATGATTTACATATAAACACAGTCCCTCGAAGCTGACAAATATCACCAACAGCAGCAGTTTTCTGTTCAAACCCTGTCTTATACAGCGGCAAACACATTAGAGCTACGAGGCACCTTTTGATCACAACAGGGCATTTCCCCTAAATGCACGGTGGGAATTCAGGTGATAAATAATGCAGACCACCATGATGGATTAGTCTAATCTTAATGCAGCTGGTCTGAATTGATTGTCGAGGAAACAGGAAGAGAGACGAGAGGCTTTCAAGGAAATTCAAGACGGTCATACAGTTTACTTTGAAAATGCTGTATCTTTTCGCAACCAAGCCGCTATCCAGCACCTTCAATTCCCTTTCTAATGTTATTATTGCTGCTTAATTCAGCTGATTAAGTACGTCACCAATGACAATCATTTGCATTTATTTGGTATCTAATATAGTAGTTATCATATTTTGACAATATAACTTTCTGTCTTACTTTATCAAAGCACTCCCAATAGGAATAGGGTAAAAGCATTATACTTGGCAACCCTGTTGGTCACTGGCAACCCAAACTGTCAAATATGAAGACTTTTTGCAACATGCCAGAAATCAGTTTCACCAAAAGCAACAAAAATACACACATCTGCAGATCAAAACACCTGATCCATTGGCATAAAGTTATGCTAACAAAAAGCAGCAGTGGCACAGGCAAATTACATTTCCCAGCATTTATAAGACATATATATAGTAATTCAAGTGCTGCAGGGAGATGACAGAATCTACATGTATTCTATCAAGTTTTAAGCAGAACTATATATGTTCTGCAACCACAGGGAAAGTGACACCAAAAAGATCTTAAGTAATTTTAGTTCTTCAACTCGTCATAACTTAACAGAGATATTAAGATGATAGCTAACTTTAAAATGATTAAACTAGCTACATTAGGCCAAAACCAGCATTTCTTTTCAAAACAGGGTTCATACACTTTTTCACCAATGATTTTCAATGACTTCTCCATGACCTTTACCTCATTTTCCATGACCAAAGAAATGACTGTCTCAGCAGTACCACTGAAAATGGTTTATTTTAACATAGAACAGGAACATAAGGTCTGCATATGAAACATATTGTGCCTATCTAAAACAAATCAAATAGTAGGCTTACTAGCTTCTACAGGCTAAAGCAACTAACATCTCTCACCAGCAAAATATCTCGACAGTTAAATGCCATTTTACGTTTCATTACTCTACAGTATTTATTATCATTATAGTATTACTATTTAGGCGATTAGATCAAATATAAATTATATTTGATGCAACTTTAGTTACATTTCAATGACTTTTCCAAAACTTTGGGAAAAATATTGTTTTCCATAACTTTTCCAACTGGAATTAGCATTTTGAATTTCCATGACTTTTCCAGGTTTTTAATGACCGTAAGAACCCTGAGTAAGGTTGATTGTGTTGATGTAATAGCTTCTCTTTGATTGAAAGAATGGTATTGCATCCCACCAGATGTGCACAGCATACTTGTAGAATCAGGAAATAATGAAGCTGTTCTGGAGTCTTGAAGTGTCATTGACTACCACTAAACATTTTCATGCACCTCCTCACACCTTTATTATTAGTTTCAAGGTAATGCTGCTGCCTGCTGCTCCTGTTTGTCCAACAGGTTAGTGCTGTCTTCACCTGAAGACTGGACAAGAGGTGAGCAGAAAGTCAAATGAGCAGAAACAAGTTTAAGAGCTAGTGTGACCTTTTTTTGTTACTGTTCAGCATGTGACAAGTGAGCAACATAACTCAAAGCCTATTGTAATTATCCTGCATTCATATTACTAATAGTGAGTATGTTTTCTCTCTCTCTGTGTGTGTGTGTGTGTGTGTGTGTGTGTGTGTGTGTGTGTGTGTGTGTGTGTGTGTGTGTGTGTGTGTGTGTGTGTGTGTGTGTGTGTTGTGTGTGTGTGTGTGTGTGTGTGTGTGTGTGTGTGTGTGTGTTGTGTGTGTGTGTGTGTGTGTGTGTGTGTGTGTGTGTGTGTGTGTGTGTGTGTGTGTGGAATGAAAGTAATAATAATTATACCCACAAGTTGTTTCTACTTTTTATGGTGAACATGAATCTGTGGTGGTGGTCTTTTTACAGCTGGGGAGGTTTCAGGACACAAAGCGTTAGTTATTATGGTCACTGTCAGACAGGCCGTATCTCTTTAGGCACCGGGAGCAGGTCATGGTCCTAATCACAGAAGTAGTCATACACCAAAGCAATTACTATAGTTTCAACTCTCTGTGAGCGTGACAAACATGTTCAAATGTAATACATTACATTACATTGCATTTAGCTGACGCTTTTATCCAAAGCGACTTACAATAAGTGCATTCGACCAACAAGATACAAACTTGAAGAAAACAGAATCATATAGTACATCAGGTTTCATAGAGCCAAAACATTTCAAGTGCTACTCAACTGGCTTTAGATAAGCCAGTCCTTTGTTGGTATATAAGTGCTTTGTTAATAATTCTATCGCTCGAAGTGGAGTCGAAAGAGATGAGTTTTCAGTCTGCACCGGAAGATGTGTAAGCTTTCTGCTGTCCTGATTTCAATGGGGAGCTCATTCCACCATTTTGGAGCCAGGATAGCAAACCCACGTGTTTTTGCTGATGGGAACTTGGGTCCCCCTCGCAGTGCGGGTGCAGCGAGCCGTTAGGCCGATGCAGTCCTTTATTATAAGGAAAAGAACCACACCAACATAGCTAAAGCGTGAGCGTGAGCGTGAGCGTGAGCGTGAGCCTCAGGTTTGGGAAGGCTAAATAACTTTTTTTACCTGACGCTGCCCGCCTCTGGCGTCTATAAAAAAAGAGATCAACTCAGTGAAAGCACCGCCTGCTGACCAATCAGAGCTCAGTGTGCGGAGTTTAAATCTATCAAGTCATATTACAGGATAAAGGAAATACAGTTTAAACTGCCGTATGCAGAGAAGACGCCGACGTGTCACACTTATCATTCATATCACAGATATCACATCATCAATCAGATCATCGATCATATAATATCACAATATTTCCTTATCTGAGTCAGCTTCTCGAGCCGTATCTGGCCGTGCAACACTTAGTTACATTGTCACATATACTGTATGCAGACGTATTATTTTAAGCAACACATTACGTTGACGAAACACTCAACTCAAATGTAATTAAAGTTAGATCCCCTCGTGTCTTAGATGGGGCAGTATCATAAAACTTTTGTACGCTTTCAAACACTGTAGTTTATTTTTTAACCAGTTGTTCTGTATTCTCCTTGCAGGTGCAACTATGTGGCTTGTATCCTGGATTATATGTTTAAGTCATGGATGTTTAAAGTTCATATTTGTCTAATATTAGTTTACTTTTCATTAATGAAGTATGACGCTGCGCTGTCAGTACACTTGTCCCCGTTTGTGATTGGTCAAAATGTAGCTAACCCCACCCCTTTCACGTGAACGCGCTCTCAGCTGGAGAGAGAAACCCTGGCTTGATTTACCGAGTTGATAACCAGCGTCGTAGGACCGCTTAGCGAGATCTCGTTTGTTAGGGTTAGTTAAGATAACTCAAACGTATCCAGGGTCTGTTGAACTGGCTTCGTAGTACAGGGCACAGGTGGTTGCATAGCAGCGCTAATGTCAAACACACAAACATTATACATTATATTTTTATTTTACCAGGATGCAGTTAGACAAATATTTGGGAAGGCTTAGCCTTCCCTAGCCTACAGCACCCACCGCCCCTGTACACCAATATTGGTACAGTCATACTGTTGGTTGATAAGTGTGCCTATCAGGATATACATTATTGATACTAGGCTCTGGCAAAAACCCAACTATTTGGCGAGCATTTCTGGGGACTGAAATTCTTAATAGAAAATAACTGTTTACAAATGTTATAAATCCCAGCGATTTTCTAATGTATTGAAAGGAACCAAACAAAACTAAGCTACTCTTCGGCTAGTGATGACAGAAAACACAAAACTATGGTTTGGTGAGACGTTACTGTAGCTTGTAGTGAGGTCAGGGTTGACCACTGACCAACCACGCCGCCCACAAGTTACTTATGTGATTTTGGATGATGTTGTTCATGGGCAGTGCATTGCCTTGCAGTTTGTTCTGCACCATTGTTACTGTACCAGTTTACTGCACTGTCTTCCAGATTGTTTGATCATGTTTGAACCTAAACTGAATCACTTGCTGTGTCTTTCTTTTCTATGCCTACAAGATAAACAATGCCTTGAAACATACAGTTTTTGATGGGTGCACATTTCTGTATCAGGAAGAAATAATAAACAACGTCTTAATTATTCTAAAACCTATATGCTGAAATTAAAACAACAACCAAGATCAGAAATTAGCTTTAAGCAAAAGTTCATTTTATGGCATTATCATCTGAGTGATTGTTGTGTTGTTCATTGTTTTAAGGAAGAAAATTGGCTTCAATATACATCCTTAGTCAAGTCGTTACAATCGGAAGAAACTGACTCACATGCATGTTACCACAAAGCCCTTAAGTAATCACACATTGGCCATCTGAAGACAGTGCAAGTGTCCTCCTATAAACAGAACCCTCTCTATGCATAGCAGTGTGTCTCTTCAGGGGACTGGGGAGCAGCTCTAAATATAGCCTATGTTGAACTCTGCTCCTTTCCCTCTCCATTTCATAAACACACGCACACATGTACAAGCAACACATACAGTACATAACTGCAATGACACCTCTGCTTTGCACTATTCAAAAGCGCTATAAAAATGTTATTGTCAACTAACTCTGTGCCATAACAGTATAGAGGGCCAAACAGTTGGCAACCCTAATTTTAAATATATGTGAAGAAATACCGAGCACAAAACAAATCAGAGTGATACTTTTTGTTGTCTTTATCAGCACTAGATGAAGGAATTGGATACGTTGTAGTACATGGACAGTAAGAAAGATCAGAGTGTACAATAAAAAGCAGTTTTCTGGCCGTGAGCCGAAAAAAAAACATGACAGAGTCGAACAGAGAAACAACACTTGGTAGAAAAAAAGCAGAGATGAAAGGACAGGAAAAAGAGAGAGGAGGCTACTTGCTACTAGAACAGAATCCAGCTGTTGGCATCATAGATGTTAGCAATGAATCTGTTCCTTTGTTGTAAGTATACCGCCGCTTTACAAAAGAGAGGAAGCTAAAACCAAAGTAACGGCCGCTAAGGTGACAGAGATAAAGCAACAGATGCAGCAGAGTAGCCTTTGGTTTTCCCAGCGCCGACTTAAAGGCTGAGGGCTTATGAGAATCCTAGGGCCTCAGTCGATAGGGCTTTTATATGACTGTCACAGACCATTTCTTCTCAGAATCATTTCTTGGAGAACCAAATGAATTTATGAAAATAAGGTTGAGGCTTTAATGGCTCTAATTGGGAAGATGCCCACGCTCTGCCATTTCTATTTTAAGTTTGCATTGCTTCTACAAACACATAAATTGCCCTCAGAGAACTGGAGAAATAATCTGAGAAACCTATTTATTTTGACATTGATTGAATACATGTTTAGCATGCCCAGAGTCTGGGAACATCTGGAAATCATATCAGACCTGCTGGATTAGTACTTCAAAGTTTCATCACTGAGGGTTTTACACCCTCCCTAGTTTTCTGCTCACTGATATAACAAAAATGTATTGAATTGCTTTTTGATAGGAAACTACTCCTTGATAATCAAGTGAGGTTTTCTCACATATCTATATAACTTCATGAAGTAATAATGTCAAACTGTATATTTTGCTGTCAAATGAAAGCACAATTTAAATGATCTGCTTGGCTATGCAGAGATCAATATCTTTCTAGTAATTTCACTATTAAAGCATTACTCACTGTGGCAAAAATCTGCTCATTTTAGGCAACCCGACGTTTAATTTGAGATAAATATTCATGTCGATCATGAATAAAACATGCTTTTCATAGGCCGTGTACCCCCCTGAAAAGATTAAAGTGTGAAACAAAGCAAAACTGTCTGTATGACGCATACATCATACACACAAAAGGAATGAAGCTGTGGCCCCAATGTATGTTGGCGGTTTGTTAGTTTGTGAAGTCTTGACTAATATATTTTCATTCATCACATTGGACAATTTGTAGCCATTGGCCTACGCTTTCGACTGTGCAATGTATAATGAACCAAGGCCACTGGTAACGTGTAAACAATTGGCCTTGTGTCTCTGACCACTATTGACCCTTGAACATTATAACTAAGCTCCTAACATAGGATGAAGCACTTAAATGACTGAGAAAAAAACATCCGCTGAGCCGTTTGAGTAAATTCATGGAAAGAATCGACACAAATAAGTAATAGTAAAAGTGTGTGACAGGGACCATTGACACTGAGTTTATCTTTCCATGGACTGTCAACAAGGGCCGTATTGGGATGACACGGAGGCGGATGTGCACAAGGATATTCTGAGTGCAGTCCAAACACGGAGCAGCACAAGATAAACAAAGGCACTGAACATCGATGGGTTGGGCGGATGAAAACATTTGTAGTCAGTATTATTTGTCTGACAGTGTCACTGTGGTCTTAAAAAAAAACAACCACCAACAAAGCAAGGTTTTAAATTCTCATTACTAAAACACCATTGCAACTAATAACAATTTATCCAAAGTCAATAAGCTAGCAGGGTAAAACAGGGGTCAGAAATCCATCAGCCTTGATCTGTACAAGCCCTCAGTTGTATGGCTGGACATTAAACACTCCTCTCTCTTGGGAGGCAACAGCGATACTCATT
The DNA here is from genome assembly GCF_902827175.1 of Gymnodraco acuticeps. Taxonomy (NCBI): domain Eukaryota; kingdom Metazoa; phylum Chordata; class Actinopteri; order Perciformes; family Bathydraconidae; genus Gymnodraco; species Gymnodraco acuticeps. The sequence continues at coordinate 470,387 of NW_022991258.1, forward strand.
AGCTTCTTCTTTTGTGCATCAGGGAACATTGGAAAGCCTTGGGTGAAATTCAGTTGTCTATAGCCTGCCAATAAATGTCCAATCCAACCTAACAGATTAGAGGTCAACCAGAAACCTTTGAGCAAGCACAAATCCATCGAATGCATCCAAACTCCTGATACGATCTGTGTTATGAGCAGTGTATGGATGGGGAAATGAGAATTCTATGGTCACTACATTTTATGGCACTGGAATTAGCCTTCTCTTGGAATAACCAATAACATTGAGTGAAGCCTATTGCTTCAACTTGTATTCCTTGTTTTTTCACACGTAGTAAACTGTTCAATAATTTGTTGAAACATGTATGTATCTTAAATCATAGTTAGTCAAAATAAGCAATTGATGGGACCATTTTTAAATGTCACCAATTTACTAAGAAGCCAATAGGAACATGATCATCAATGTGTGAGCTAAAGTTTTGGGGTCAGTCAAGATTTTTTGGTTTGTATCGGACCATATATTTTCAGTTTTAAGAGTACCTTTGTTGAAAAGAACAAATCGAAGCATGAACAGAATATTACACTCTTTTAAAAAAGGTGTCTAAAGAAAACACTTGAACCCCAGACTTAAGGAATACTGATTTGAGGCCAACAGTTACCTGTAATGAATATGTTTATCTGAATCAGTGTGATGCCTCAGAACAGGACTACACTGTCAGCTTAACCCTTGGTAAATCAGAACTTTGAGAGATGAAACAAACAAATGAGAAACCCTAACCCTCGACCTAGGTATCGACAAGTATCAAAAGCCGGTGTGAACTTAAGATCTGAACAGTAAATCTGCTGAGTGACATGGGTACAAATGGCTTGGCCGTAGTATTACAATGTCAACTAAACTAATCTGAGATACCCTGCTTACAATGGAAGCAGGCCAAAGTCCTGAAATAAGACTCCATAGGAAAAGTAGCCAGGTGAAGACAGACATATCGTTAACAATGCAGATACCATCTTGGAAGCTGGTTGCTGTAAGCTTGCTTGTTTCCACAACACCGACTATCAAAAAAATAAATTAACTCTCGTCTGACATTTCATTACAAATGCCATGCTGAGAATGGTTTGTTTTGATTGCCACATAAGTTGAAGTTCAACACAATAAACTGGTGATTTAAATCTGTTTAACAATGGGCAATGCTCAAGTGTATCCAAACATTGTTCAATCAGCTAGCATAGGCTCCAACTAAGATTTTTTATATCATGTTTCAATTGACTTTAAAAAAAAAAAAAAAAAGAAGCACAAATTAAATTAGACTAAAATATATATGACACAGAATAAAATAATGCAACCTTAACATGTCAAGCATTTTAAACTACATGTATGATGTAATTCTGTGCGGCCCATTCTATCCTTAGAGAAGGGACATTTGCAGCGTTGAAGATTAAATGTCACTCTTGTTATAGAAATGCCAGTCTCCAGTTCATTATTTGTCGTTTTTAAGTAGTAACTAAGGCCCGCTGGCTCTGCTGGAGGACTCGACCCTCATTTTATAGATGCTAGAGTTTAATAATTGATAGCTAAACAGATATTATAAAGTGGAGACCTTTCTGTCTTTGAATAGCTGCAGTGTAACCAATGACCTTCATCTCAATAAGGAACGCATTATTTATTTAACAGGTCCAGGCATGGATTTATCATGAAAGAAGGAGTGGACAGCTTATGAATCAATCCTCTGCTCTCTTCAAAAAGAAAAATCTCCAGAACACTAGATATGCTCCTGAAACCTCTCTCAAACAATATTACGGTCTCTTTAACGTCCTTCTAATCATTCATATGTCATATCCTACATCATCTCCGCGGGATGAAAATTACAACTTGCTGTGAAAGCAGAGGAGGGGGTTGGTGGACAAGCTCACGATAATGTTAGGTTATGCAAAAACCGGTTAGGCTGTCATCACTCCAACACCTTGGCCAGACACATTAATAAGCCAGGAGAGAATACTATGGAGAAGCAAACTGCATCTCACCTCTATGATAGGGGATCACATAGAAGGGTGGGTGTTGGGTTGTAAACTGTATTATGCAGGTTCCCATATGTGAATGTTTGCCAGTCACAGGCCTTACTAACACACAAGACATTATGAACCGTCTAAGTAATGAGTCATGATTCAGTATTTAAGACTCACCCTCCCTGACATTCTCAAGGGAAGAGCTTCTGAATCACTGAGATCAAACAAGTGGCAAAGTGTTTATCTTTGAGTCTCCAACAGAGAGAGACTGTCTTTTGTTCTTCTGAACAACCAGTAGGAAAAAAGGGCAGGTTCTCTCCATTTTAATGTTGTTGAATATTTAAAGTTTAAAAAATGTGCCACTGATGAACTCTGAAAATAATGGTTTGTGCAACTTACCAGAAATGCCTGTAGTGCACTAATGACATTGTTTTATATGTGTTATTGTTTCTTGATTTCCTCAATGTGTATATGCTGTGTCATTTTCCTTTTACTCTCTTTTGGGTTCAGATCCATAGTTATATACTGAGTGACTAAATACAATTAAAAAAATACATCAAAAATATCAATGACGGCAATACTGAAGAATGACCCTCGTATCGTTTTTTTTTTCAAACACAACATGAAAGAATCTACATCTGAGTGAAACATCAGTCACACATCATCTGCACCGTTACCTGGGCACTCGCCATCAGAGTGGGACTTTGGCAAGCCCAAACGTTTCCACATTAGATGAGGAATTATGAGAGTTGATGCATGCTGAAGCTCAAAATGGCGGGGTGATAGGAAATCTACCTTCAGTGATGCTAGTGATTTTGGGAGCTGACGTGGGGAAGGAGATCTTTCCATATTTGTGAGCTTTGTACATCTCTAACCCTCCATATCCTCCTGTCTTGTACTCTCTCTGGCTCCTCTGTTTCTTAAAAGAAGCCTCACCTGTCATACCTCTGTTTTCACCTCAGACAGTTTAAATGAAACAGATTTCCATTAGTCTATTTATGCTAAACGCTTCTCTGCCAACAGGCCTGTTGTCACTATGAAAAGGCTTCACTTAATAGGGCACACTACATTAATAGTTAACAGTTAAATAGCCCATTAGATTCCAATCATTACTGCGATAATTGTTATTTTAAAACCAAATCTATGAACACCATGCAACAAGCTCAAAATAATGACTGAACCACAAAAAAAACACACCCCCCTCTAGGTCTATGCTGCTTGATACGCTTTATTAAAAACCAATGTAACTCTAGGCTCATTTGCTTAAGCTCCATGATTTTGACACATAATGACCACGATAACACTACCATGGCTGTGGGTAAACAAATAATGCCTTGCTAGCAAAATAGCAAACAAATCCTGAAAGAGATGTGAATAGTGTTGGCGCATGAATATAATATCTTGTCTTATTCGGCATAAGACAGCCCTGAGCTGAAATACCCACAGGCACAGTCAACTTAATTATTCACACAGGTCCTCAAACATAATTGTGTCACGTTAGCTGTACGCATGTACATATGCCTTAAAGAGCATCAGACAAATGAGAAAATTAATCAAGCCCTAAATATGATGGTTAATGTGCCAGAAATTACATCAGTGGTGTACAGCACTTCATCAGCAACGGACAGTATGTGCAGAATTATCAAATGAAGAACTGCCTTTAGTGAAAAAGCTGCATTTTCTGTGGCATATGCCTAACTGCATTGTACATATTCATGATTTACCTTGGCACTGGAATCCTTGTTTTCCGAACCCCCTGTGAAAACAAGAAGGCAGAATAAAATGGATGTTTACTCTTCTCTTTCTCGCTCACAGACAGGCACAGCACAGTAATTCATTCAATATTTCAGAACACAGCACACTTTCAACTGGCAATGGCCCTTAGTTCTAGTTAAGATCCGTTTAGGGAAGGCCATTCCGCCATGAAATCAATGCTTTGCGTCTTGTGGCTAACTGGGAACAATTGCTGCTGCAGTTAAGCTTGTCCTTTAATTAAAAGAGGAGTGAAGGCTTTAATATCAAAATATCGTCCATTAGGATTTAGATGTTTGACAATATGGGGGTAATGTGCTGCTGTCCTAATACTTATGGCCATCAAGTCTATGTTTTACTGCTGTCCAAATTATTGATTTGACACATTGTCAGGACATAAAATAAATGTTCTTCCCAGGAAAGTGACTCAATAACTAAAACTATTACTGTAGGATGAATATTGAAAACTACACAAGTTGTTTGCCTATAAGTGTCATGTTGAGTTGTTTTGCTAAAATGTGATGCTTGGAAGGCCACAGGTCATGCTGTAAAACTGTCAAGGTTGTAAGCCTTGAGCAACAAAGGGGCCTGAGATCACACTCCCACCTTTAACAGCAGAGGACTGTAACGTGGGTGCAACTCTACCAAGCTGTCTGCAAGTTCTCTCCTCTCACACTCAAGATAACACTAGGTTGATGTCTCACTACAGAAACAGCAAACTTATGTTTTGTCCTTCCCAATGCATTGTGTCACTAATTGCAAGAACTGCAGCATAAAGGCAACACTGTACCTCTGCAGGTCTCTGCCCACTTCTACTGAATACCAACCATGTGGATATGCTGAGACAGATCTCTGTCGGTGAAGTGCTTTTCCATTTGTGCTCTAAATGCCAGTTAACTGCAGACTGTTTCCTTCAAATCTAGCCAGTGAGCAGCTACACTGTGCAAGAGTTGAAGCAATAAATACCGGAGTTGTAAAAAGCAGTAGATGGGAGGCTTCAATAGCTCGACTAAATTCCAGGAAGGGGGAACCTATTACTCATCCAAAGGCTTCACCAGATCTAATCTCAGCAACTTCACAGCAGTAACGTTATCAGGAAAAACAACAAGAAAGGTGGACTTTAACAGTTTATCTTTAGTTCCCTGTCAAGACTGATAGACTCTTGCAGAAATGTTTTAATTACTGTTTATTATGGTCTTCTCAAACATGGGTTTAAGCAATTGCTGTGGCCACTTAGTCACACAACATTGAAAATGGCTGCTTTAATTTTCCGCTTTCTTACTAGGAATGCTACGAATTTGAGAACCTTAGACCCAGCCATTGACATACGTGTAACTCCATCCCCGACAAACAGTTATTGATGCAGTGTTCGACTCATAACATACACCGCAGCATAACTCCTCCCATATGCGTTGCTTTGAAAAATTGTCGACGTAGTGGGATTCCTGGAGTAAAATCTACTAGGAAAGATACTGTCGAATTTTGACTAGCCATGTTCTGTAACTTTCTTAGTGAGAAAGTCGTTAAGAAGTGTATATTGTAGGAGTAAGAAGGGAAAGTTAGCATGAAGTTGTGTTACATCATCGAGCAGAGTGAAGCCTACTCGACTGAAGTTACCAATATGCAACAGGCAGCAGCAGTCAGGGGGTGGAGGTGGGAGACTTACCAGATGAAGTCGGTGCAGTGGCTGCAGAAAGTCGGCTGCTTGAAGAACCGGGCTATGAATTTGTGGTTCTTCACTTCGTGGACGTTTTTTTGCCTCAAAGCACCTTTGCGAGCAAACCTATTGGCCACTTCCCCGGTGGACGACTCGTTAGAACTTACATCAGCCATGTCCCCCCCTTACAAACAAATCAATGGTTCAGCTTTGTCTTGCTGTCTTTCAGCGTTTTTCAGTCCGTTTAGAGCAGCAGCCCTCGGTGTGGAGCCAGCAGAGAGCGGAGCGGCGGTGTTCACCGGAGACACTGTACTCACTGTCTGAGGGCTTTCCCTGCCTGTCGGTCCGCTGGCTGCTCCACTGACAGCTATGCAGGCTGCCAAGCCAGCCGCAGTGAGGACAGGCTACTTCCGGTCCATACCTTCAAAAATAAAACAATACATTCTTTTTTTTTATCAGAATCAGAATTCCTTTATTTATTCACAGAAGGGAAATGTAAAGTGTAGCATAAATGGCATTGCAGGTAGAAAAACAAGGCATGCAATAATATAAAAGACAGGCAGTCAATACAAATAAAGACAAATAATTACGCAACCATGGCTAAAAAATAATTGTAACAGCAATGTAAGTAAAACTAAGTGACATAATTAGCATGTAAACGTATTGCAACCTCAATAATATATATATCGTTTTTTACATTTAGCGATTGTAGCACCGCACAATTGCAAACAAGTATATATATTGAACATAGCAGGTTTATTGCACAAGTTATCCAGTCAATTGTGGAAGAGGCTGTTTTTTATTTCTTACACTGGTATCTGCCCAGCAGTGTTGGAATGCAACTATACACTGACTCAAGTAGCTTACTATAGTTCAATATACAAATATAGTGAATATACTTGCAATCCTTGAAATTAATATAGAGGCTGAACTGGACCCGATGCACTGATTGAATCAACAAACATATTTTATGAAGAATACAGTATTTAATATTACTCTCAACACTGTGCAGGAATTAGTTTAGTCCAGCAACTGTGCAGCATGATGATGTTGCCTGAATAGATAAAGGCTAGTTTTGCCTCGTTTGCTTATGTTACTACTCGGCCTAGCTATCAAGGCTTACAGTTGTACTACATTGTTGTCATTATGTGAAGTGCAAAGTTTGGAATAAAACTGCACTTTAAATATTTACCTCTTAGGCTATTGCGTAACCAATTTAACACCAACCCAAACCATACAATTTAAACAACAATCTATACCATATGTTTCTTTTAAAGCCTTTTGAAGGTAGGGTTTATTGCAAGTCTGTTTGGCCTGCATGAGCTTTAGCCACCTATTAAACTGGCAACTGAGTGAATACATTTTACAAACTGCTAAAACAGCCATTTGGTGTCTTTGTGGCCCTTTCTCTGTGCAGCCTTTAATCCCAGTTACAGGCACAAAGGGCTTCAGGATGTTAAACAATACATGAAAGTGACCACCATCTACCTTTCAACATCAAAAAGAACCAATTAAACATTTCTGCTTAATAAATCTTCTATTAATAAACCCAGAGTAGCCAACTTTGGATATAGGCCTACTATAAATCCTTGGAGGAGAATAGTTAACATTCAAATAATGTTTGTATAATATTACTAGGCCTTGTAGCTGTGGCAAGGGTTTACTAAAAGGCTCGTCCTACAACTTTATTTCTGAGATACATTTCCTGCTTGTGGTCTAAATATCTGTTTAACTTGACGCTGCTCCGCGCCGCTTCCTTCTTTTCAATCCGGATGATGTCACGCTTTGGGAGGGAGGAGGCCGCTGCAGGAATTTGGATTGGGTGCGTCACCGTGTGGAAACAAAGCGCATTACAGATTTATTAGCTTCTCTGCAAAAAAATGTAATGACGAGCTCAATCTTACTAGACACATATACCCATTAATGCAGTGATAAAGTTGCTCAAATGTTGTGTAAATAAGACTTTAGTTACACCTGGATTAAATTCACATCATGCTACAGTAGCAAAAAAACCTTACAATTAGTTCCACCTTTACACGCTTTGATCAACACATCAAAACATCAATAATTATAATCAAAACATAGGCTATTATATATAATTCTGAAATGGACCAATCTGCCTAATGATTACTATACTTGTGGTTACTTATACGTGTGTACTTGATGCTTACGCAGGGCCGTCCCTGGCCAACTTGGGACCCCAAGCGTTATTGTGAGATGAGAACTGCGCTGAGAGCTGCGCACAAGCCAAGCTCATAAACCGAGGCCCCCTGCGCAAGGCCCCCTGCGCAATGTGAGGCCCCATGCAGCCTGCATGATCAGCCTGTAGGGAGGGACGGCCCTGCTGTATACGTTTTTACTTTGACTTGAGTAACATTTTGAAGGACTTTTACTTAGTACAGTAACAGAGTATTCCTAAACTCTGGTACTTCTACCAGCAGTGCCGGATTCATTTCAGAAGTGGGGGGGGGGGGGGGGGCAAAAAGTGCGTGTGTATTTTCGCGGGAGACTCCCGATTTCATTGCTCTCTCCCGGTTTCCTCCCGGGGTCGTATTTATCCCACATTTCTCCCGATTTCTGACTAAATCTTATTTTTGAGTCACTGTTTCATTCTAACATAACGCTACAAATGTTACTGTTTCCACTCGGACTTCAATACAGCTACACCATTCTTTGGTTTCCATGCTAATGCATCTCTTTAGTAGCGCGTGCAACTGAAAGTCTGAGAGGGTGTTCAGCATGGGGAGGAAGATAGTCACAGAAAACAAAACAAGAATGGACAACTCTATCCTCTGCTCACTCCTTTCCTGTAAATTAAACTATACAGGTCCAGCCCACACATATGACAGCACAGTTGCTCCATCATTGCATCACTTATTTTGTCCTGCTCAATACGCTCTTGCTTGACAAGCTGAATGTTGACTGGTGTTTGACCGAAGTAAGCGCACTTTTTTTGAACACCACTTTTAGTGGCTATCCAGGAGGCTTGGGCACTTTTTCTAGTTATTAACTCCGGTATTTCCAAAGCTGTCATCTCCACATTTGGAGAAAATTTGACAGCAGCAAATCTGCTTATTTCACAGAAGGCTCGTTTAGTGGTTTTGCAAATAATTAACCACTCTCTGTTTTTGAACCATTCTGCATTGAAGTACCTTTCTCTTTTCCCAGACGATCTAGCGGTCTCCTTTTTATTTACAATTAGCTGTGCAGCTTTACCCTTCTGTCCCGACAACAAACCGTGGAGGTTTGTTGTCGGGACAGAAGGGTAAAGCTGAGGCTCCACGCAGTCGGAATCAGCCTGTTTCGGTACAACGATGCCAGCGGTTTTGACAGTCTCAGCAGTCGCAGAGCTGCTGCTTTGGAGTTCATCTGCGTTGGTTCTAGGGTTGAAGGGCCCGTCTCCGGAGTTGTGGATGTCAGGGATGTGACATTGAAGTTGTTGAACTTCAGTTTTATTTGACTGTATTTTATTTTCTTATGCAGCGATGGTTCTTCTGACATGTTTGTGATATCAATAGCTAAGTTTATCTATCTAGGTTAACAGCTGACACAGAACAACGTAACAAAGAAACAAATCTAAGCTTTTTTATTGGTTGTAATGTACATGGATACATTTGAATGGTGTGACAATGTCCTCTTTGATTGGATTAAAATGTACATATTCTTCCTGTTATGTTTGCCTGCAATGCAATATATGAGCCTCTGTCGCTGCCTGTAGCTAATGAGATTGTCTTATCATCTCCTCAATTTGCAAACATAACAAAATATACACAGCTAGATCAGATCGCGTTCTTTTTAGATGCGACTTTAGAGTAGAGAGGAATTATTGAAATGTGATGTACAGTGTTCCCCGGCATCCACCGCTGTGAAAATGTGGGGCAGGGCTGTAAAGTGGGGGGGGGGGGGGGGGGCAATGGCCCCTTGGCACCCCTGCTTGCGGCGCCCCTGACTTCTACCTTTACTCAAGTACAATATCTGAGTAGCCTACTTCTCCCCTCTGTGCATGACACTGACACTGAGCCTTGAATGTTGTATCATGCCCACTGGCAACAGACTTTCTTAAATACAATCATTTAAATGTTCTTGCTTGACCAACAATGTAATATTATTCTCAAAATGTTGGTCTCGGATAATGTGCTTAATTGTGTTGATTGTTTGTGATATTGTTTTACTTTAGTGCTCTTTGACTGGATTCCTGCTTGTATTTGCTTCAGTTGGATTATATTTCATTTTATTTGAAAATGTCTCACAGCTGGAGGGTTCCCTTGCACTTTTGACTTGCATGCTATCTCTCAAGTTGTTCAATGTTTACCAATTCCCTGAGGTTCACTGACCAGCAGAGCAGCCTAACCAGCTCAATACTTCTTATGCAATAGACAAATATTAGCTTTTGATTTTTTGAAGAAAAATAATTAAAAACATCCATCACTTAAGATAATAAAGAGCTGTCATTTTTCATTCAAATAACATTTCTAACTAGTTGTATCTACCTCTTAAGGACATGCTGTATTACTCCTCATCAACAAATCCTGTGACCTATTTAGGTATTGCATCATTTCAGTGATATCAGTGGTTTTGGAGGTCACACAATTTATTTGTCAAAACGAGACTACCTCCTTTTATATGCTGATTTTTCCATAATCTAACCGAAATAAATGTTTGATAACCCCTTATCAAACATTTAGTTTATATTATTCAGTTTTAAAAAATTATTAAAATGTACTGTTATTTCATTTAATTTCAAACCTTTATCAGGTGTATTCCATTGAGATCATTGATCTCTTTTTCAAGGGAGACCTGCTCATTGAAAGTGTGTGTGTGTGTGTGTGTGTGTGTGTGTGTGTGTGTGTGTGTGTGTGTGTGTGTGTGTGTGTGTGTGTGTGTGTGTGGTGTGTGTGTGTGTGTGTGTGTGTGTGTCTGTGCGTGCGTGCGTGCGTGCGTGTGTGTGTGTGTGTGTGTGTGTGTGTGTGTGTGTGTGTGTGTGTGTGTGTGTGTGTGTGTGTGTGTGTGTGTGTGTGTGTGTGTGTGTGTGTGTGTGTGTGTGTGTGTGTGTGTGTGTGTAGCACTGTGGAATGAAAGTAATAATAATTATACCCACAAGTTGTTTCTACTTTTTATGGTGAACATGAATCTGTGGTGGTGGTCCTTTTACAGCTGGGGAGGTTTCAGGACACAGAGCGTTAGTTATTATGGTCACTGTCAGACAGGCCGTATCTCTTTAGGCACCGGGAGCAGGTCATGGTCCTAATCACAGAAATAGTCATACACCAAAGCAATTACTATAGTTTCAACTCTCTGTGAGCGTGACAAACATGTTCAAATGTAATACATTACATTACATTGCATTTAGCTGACGCTTTTAAGTCTGTGTGTGTGTGTGTGTGTGTGTGTGTGTGTGTGTGTGTGTGTGTGTGTGTGTGTGTGTGTGTGTGTGTGTGTGTGTGTGTGTGTGTGTGTGTGTGTGTGTGTGTGTGTGTGTGTGTGTGTGTGTGTGTGTGTGTGTCTGTGTCTGTGTCTGTGTGTGTGTGTGTGTGTGTGTGTGTGTCTGTGTCTGTGTGTTTAAACTCAGTGTCTTGGGAGTCTCTCCCTCTTGTTATTTATAAACTAGTAACATGCTGCCCGCTCTTGTACAAAATCAAGTTTATAGATCGATTCTGGGTAAATATGCAGTAGTTAAGACCTTTGAGCTCGATCAATAGGAGCTTACACTGGCATCTGATTGGAGCAGGCTACCGGTGGCCAGTTTACACAGCAGCCCCTTAGGTTGCCTGCATCCCCATCCAGACACAGGGGATACTGAGGAGACTTCAATCCCAGGAAGATGGCTCCAACATTGGCTTTGCTGGTTCTTTGCCAAGTAGCTTTATACACAACTGTAACACCCAAGAAAGGTATATTAGAGTATTTGGCCTATTCCTATTCCTTTGTTGGCAAGTACTCCTGTTGCTATTTGCATTCTTTTTAATCTAATTAATCCTTTTGCGCCTGATTTAAGGTATTTTAATCAACTAAAGTGTGCACAATTTGTAGTCTACACATTAAGTAATGTGGTGTATAGAATGCTTTTGCTGTGCGGTGGACATTATTTATTTGAGTCCATGACTAATAATATTTCTGATCTTTCACCAGTATGTGGCCGACCTCCTGTCACTGACGGGATTGATGAGTTGTCCCTAAAACACGTGTACGAGGTGGCAGAAGAGCTGACCCTCACATGTGAACAGGGGTACTTGCCTTCAACAGCGACCCCTCGAAGGATGACCTGCACCGCCACAGGAGAATGGACACAGTCAGACCTGGCATGCTCCCGTGAGTTTACTGGGATGTCGGGCTTTCACTCTGCTGAATTGTAACAATGTAGTTCCTGTTTCAGAAGTGCAGCACTAGAACTGCTGTAATTGCATATTTATTTTCAAAAAGATGGAATGGGAGGAAGAATTAAATCCTTGGTCCCAACATGTTGGTTCTCCTACAATATTCATATACTGTAGTATTGATGAAAATCTAAGTTTAATCTAAAAGATGCGGAATCATTATTGTCCCTTCTTTTCTACAGCTAAGATGTGCCCAATCCCTAGACCTCTACAGCCATTAGCACGGGGAAGGACAGAAGCTCCATTTAAGAGTGTGCTTAACTTCACATGTGATGACGGGTAAGATTGAATTGTGGATTTTTTTAAAAGTCACGTTATATTTGCAGATTATGACAATATGTGTTTAATAAATTATTTAGGTATGTCATGCAAGGAGCCAATGAAAGCAGCTGTTTACATGATGGTACCTGGAGCAATCAAGCACCTCTCTGCAAAGGTACTGGAGGAAAATATACATACACATTTTAACAGAGTCTGAATTATTCAACAGAGATCAAACACAATATCCAAAATGGTCTACCTTTTTGTATTGATGCACTTGTATTTGCTTAATTTCTTTATGCATTTTTGTCTACAAACTACTATAGCCATATGATTCTGATTACTATTTTCAAGACATTTGCCTTGGTTCTTTTTGACAGCAGACAGAACATACCTGACTTTTATATGAAGGTGAACCTGCTTGGAGTATATTTAAAGACTGTAATGTCGATGCATTTTCAAAGCTAACAGAAAAAGAAGCTCCAGGTGTAATGTCAGTATAAGTCTAGTGTGATATTTGTTCTTCTTATAGCTGTGAACTGTGACCTGCCCAAGCCCCCTACAGATGGAAGAATTGCCCACGATAAGCCAGTGAGTGGAAGCACCACCATGTACGGACAAGGCTGGACATACGAATGTAACCCACCTAAAGCACCAAGTTATGAAAGAGGAACCTGCATGGCTGATGGAAGAGCAACTGAGCCTCCGGTGTGTCGAGGTATGCAATAATATTCCTTTACCATTTCCTCCCCTTTCCTCTATTCAACATCTTTGTGTTTAGTTAAGGGCTGAATCAATTATAGGATGTGGCTTAATCAGACCAGCATACGTATGCATTTGTCAAATGTTTTCTATAGTATTTTTTTTTTCTTTGGCAACACACCCTTTGCAACTGTGCCAACTAAACAATAACCCCTCATGTTTTGGATCTTTTTTTGATAATTGCAGATGTGAGCTGCACCATCCCACCAAGCTTACCAAATGGTTTCATCACCTTTGCTGTGATGAGAGAACATAGCTACAAGGAGACTGTTAAGTACGCCTGCAATGAGCATTATGTTCTGGAAGGCGAGGCTGAGATACAATGCCGAAACACAGGAAACTGGTCCTCCAATCCTGTTTGCAGAGGTAAGTCATGGAAAAATATACCTTCCGGCTAAGTTTCTGTATTTATGATTATCAGCAGTCAATTGGTAGTCAGAAAACAAAAGTATGTTCAGATTTGTTTCTGTTAAAAGAAAATCTCATGCCACCTGGTTGGTCAAAACGAAACCTGAAAAAAGTAGCTTCAATATTACATATTGTAATACTAAAATTATATTCCTGGGAGTGGATATTGAAGACCTCCTGTAACATGCTCAAACTGCTCTGCTTTGCTGCTCAGCTCCTTGCAAAGTTGGCATCAAAAGAGGCCGTATTTACTACAATGCCAAGAAGCTCTGGATCGCAGACCTGAAACCCAACAGAGTCCTCCATGGAGAACATGTTGCCTTTTATTGTCTGAACAAAGCTGAGAGGTGTGGGTACCCTGTGGCCAGCACCTGTAATGATGGAACGCTCCTCATCCCAGAGTGCTTTCAGGGTGAGTTATTGTCAGTTCAGTAAATCTAATTCAAGCTCTATTTTCCGACAATTGTTTCCATTTTTTTCCGAACAAGCCGGCAAAAATGCCTTAAACTGGGTTTTGGTTCAGTATGTGGTCTTTTCCCTTAACATGTTAACATGGTACATGCTGTACAAGTCTGTCAGATGGCTCACATGTCTTAGGAAAGCCCCATGACGTTTCCATCCTGCTCTGCACATTATGATTTCAGTAATCATTATGCCTTTTTTTTGCTTTCAGAACCAGGAAAGGTGGACTACACCATAAGGGCCAAAAGCCTTCCATCAGAAATCGCTGTGTGTACTACTTCACCCCCTGCAAGCCCCACAAGCCCTGCAAGCCCTGCAAGCCCTGCAAGAACGGCATAACATTGCATTGGATGATTTGAAACACCATGTGCACTATCACAGAATATAAATGATTGGATCAGGAATAATGGATATGTAATAATATGACAGAGGCCACATCAAGAGTAAGAGCAGTAATTATTGATCAAATAATAAAAATTGGATTTTATCAAGGGATTCAAATTGTGTTTTTTGTTCCTTAGAGACTCAATGAACGAGAACATACTTACCCATACCCAGTTCTGAGGTTACAATAAAAGTAAAATTCTGAACTGTGTGTCCAAAGATATTATGTGAGCATATCCACTGATGGGTAAACAAGTCTCAGTGGTTCTTCGACTCCACGTCAGCCTGCATAACTGATTAAGTTGTGTGATGAGTGTTAAAATTCCTTCAAGAAAATTGCACTAACTATACAGACGGTGAGACCCTATAAAGATCATAGATGTATAGGTCAAATTTCGTAAAACGTGAGATCTTCCTTTAAAAGCAATATCAATATATTTAACCTACAGAGAAATACAAAGAGCCCAAATGTAGAAATGTTTCCTTTAAACAAACCTTTAAGGCTTCCATAAGGTTTTGATGTCACAACTACACATATTCACCACAACATTAGTTTAACACCAAGAGTGCAGATGCAAAAGACCAGCAAACAATTACCTATCAGATCAGACTGAGGTTTATGGAAGGGCAGCTTAAAGAGACAGGCGCTACGACAGAGGTTGAATACAGAATACAGTGAATACTCAGACAGGGATAAGAAAAGTTATAACAGTAAAGCATGCAAACATGTTTTTATCGAAACACGAAACCAAAAAGTATTAAACTGAAATGAGCACCATATTTTCCCTTTGACTTCTTGCCTTTAAAGCAATAGAGTTTGTTGTCAAAATGTGTGCCATATTCATTAACAAAAAATGATTAAAGAATTTATAAACTAAAAACGTACTTAGTAAGAAACTACAGTTAAGCAATAGCAAAATGGAGCAAAATGGGCTGGTGTTTCATAGTATTGCAGCAACAAGGGGGAAGTCCGACTTGAGCTTTCATTTCCAGTAAACTGTCACGAGAACAATCTCTTATTGCAAAAAGCAAGCAAAACAAAACAAGGATAGCCAGTGAGAAGTTACATCATGCTGCTTTTATCTATTTACTTTTAGAGAAACACAAACATTAGTGAAACAGGGGACAGATATTCACTGTGTGGCCACAGGAAAGAACTGAGAAGCGTCTAAACATCTCTACAAAGGATGGAACGCAAGCTGGCTTTGTTTCTGCTATTTCCATTTGTGTTTTTTACCATCGTAAAAACGCAACATAACAATGGTATTTGCTATTATTTCTTCTTTTTTAACTCGTTTTATTTGGCTAGATCTGCATGATTCCTCTGGAAGGGTCTGTTGTCTGCCATGGTTAAATGGTGTGTTTCAATATGCTGTGAAGCTAATGGTTAAACTTTTTGTTCTGTTCTTTGTGCTTACAGAATAATTATATTTTACCTAAACTTTAGAGGGCAAATGCAACTTCACATTGATTTGCTATGTGACATAATTGCAGACACAACACCTATTCCTTCTATTTCTAGAATCAGCACATGGCATTCATTTAATTGTATAATGATCTTATATTTAAATTCTGGAGGTCTATAACTATCACAAACCGGTCGTCTCCAAGCCATTATAATACATATCACTAAATCCATGTGTTCTTGCAGTATGTCTTAGGCCTGAGCTGGCTGCCAACATTGAGATGGATGGGCTCCAGAGGTTCTACACCCCGGGTGTGGAGTTAGTACTGTCCTGCAAACAGGGATACACCCCAGTTTACGACCCTCGGAAGATTGTGTGTGCTGCCAGTGGAACATGGACAAAAACCAAATTAAAGTGCTTACGTGGGTCTCTTTTATTTTCGTGAACACTAGGGATCCTCTCACAGATCTTGTAGTGCAAATTCATACACTTGAGTTACTTTTCAAGTTAAACATGATGTAATTTTCTGCAAAATATCAACCGTAAGGAAACTTTTACTTTTGTAAAATAAAACTAGCTGTATAATGATGTCATTTTAAATACAATTATTAATTGATAATTACAGATAGATTTTACAATGTAGAAATTAAATTGTGTAAATGAATACTTGTTTTTGATGTTACATATTCATTAAGCATGTGAAGCAATGTGAACGATGAACGGATTGTGATAACCACACTCTTATTTATACGTTTATTTTCATTTCTAATAGTCAGATACGTATTTATTATTGCTTTTACAAATATTCAATAGGTTTCTCTTTTATTCTGCATTATGAATGTGTATATCCAGGACTTGAGAGTAAGTTGTCTGTTCATTGGCAAAATAAATAACATAGAACATGTCAACATAGTCTTTGCTAGATCCCAACTTAACTTTATTATGGTTACAGGGTGTACAGCAAACATTTATTTCTATCTAAACAATATTCATAACAAAATAGTAACACCTGTGTTCTCGTCTGCAGCCAAACGGTGTCCCCATCCTGATCCATTGTCCAAGGGAGAATTATACTATGAGGACACTGTGTTCCAGAGTATGATCAACTATACCTGTGATGAAGGGTAAAGAAAGAACATCTTGTTGAATGGTGTTGTTTGAAATGTGTCAGTTTCTCTGATATTCATCTTGATGTCCCTTATACACTGGTGGTACACTGAATCACAAATGGAGAACCTCTAATCATGCACACAATACATTATAGAAGTATTTTAAGAAATATTCATGTGACTTGCATCAATATCTAAATGAAGTGCAAAGATAAATCGTAGCCATTATTTAATAATGTTGAGGTATAACAGCATCAATGATAACCATGACAGTTCCTATTTAACTTATTTTGTGTGCATCTGAACACTACTTTAAGATTTCTATGATTAATCAATATTTAAAATGGCTTTAACAGTATTTAAGTCAACACCTGTGTTATTGTGTATTTATCCAAGCATGAACTGACCAAATGATATGGCTCTGCTCAGGTACACCATGAATGGAAACAGCAGTGCCCTGTGCCTTGCTGATGGAACATGGAGCACACCAGTACCAGAGTGCAAGCGTATGTAATCCATTACATTCTTTTTTAAATCAGGGAAAAAGATAGCTGTGAAAAAAACACTCAGCACAAAGTACTGTTCTCAGTTTAAATTCTCTGAGGACTTATTAGACAGCCCCACAATTATTGTGTAACTTCATCAATAACTTGATATTAGGCCAGTGAAAATACATTTACACAAATGTAAGTGTTCTAAATAAAACTAAGTATAAATGTGTACATTTGCCATGGTAAAGGGACTAAATATAGTCTTTATGAACCCTCAAAGCAGTTCTATATACAAATCAGCATTCACCCATTCACATCCGTTGATACAGGGGCAGGGGCTGTCATGCAAGGTGTCACCTACTCCAAGAAACACACACATTCACACACACATACAACATCCCATCAACTTTGGTTTGAGTGTCTTGCCCAAGGTTGCAACAACATGTTGACTGCAGGAGCTGAAAAGTGCAGAATACAAGCGTGCATTATATACCAATATACAGTATACGTAATGACATATGCTGTCTCTTCTCTCACAGCTGTTACCTGTGATCTTGCTCCGATTCCACCTTTCGGTATGATTGCTTATGACAAGAGGATCAGAGGCAACACTGTTGATTATGGTGTCGGGGGGACGTACAAGTGTAATCCTCCATACATCGTTTTTGGCAACGCAAGAGCAGAGTGCACTGTCCTCGGCAAGTGGACCAAGACACCTGAATGTCAAGGTATGAAGGTTTAAAAAGGGAGATGCTGTATAAATACCATGAGCTGTTTTCTGGCATTGAATTTACTGATCTGAGCCATAACTAAAAAGTTGAATATGAAAAGCAAGTCATGACTATAACCATAGTGACATTTATATTACATTGTTTTACACTTTGGATTGTCAAACTTGTTTTAGAAAACTGAAATGTAAATGTATTATTGATCTTAGTATCAGAAAATAAGAAAGCAATCTTTCCACAAAGTCCATTTGTGAACAGGATTTGATGAGTACCGTTTGTGAAACATGACACTGTATCTTGCACTCGCAGCAGGTTTAGACCATCCGATCAGATTGTAAGATGTAGAATGTTGCTTCCTATTGCCTTTACAGTGGGAGCTGAAAAAGGTGACACACATGACACATTTTCAAATAAGATGCAACTCTACTACCACATTGGTCTTCACCATCTCTCATATAAACGTTCTAATACACTTCAACTTGCAACAGCATGGGATTTTATGCAAACAGTTGTTAAAAAAAGATGAATGACTACATTTTTCCTCTTACAGTGGTGACCTGCCCTCTACCGGAGAACATTGACAGAGGCTTCATGTCAAGCAGCGAACCGAGGGACTATGACTATAGGGAAACGATTAAATATGGCTGCAATGGAGACTATGTGCTTGAAGGAAGCTATGAGATTGTTTGTCAGCAAAATGGGAAATGGTCTGAGAAGCCATCTTGCAAAGGTAGGGCTACAACCAATGCTACAGTTATTTTACATTACAATGTTGGTGGTAGGTGCATTTCTTGTCTGATCTTGCAAGGGTGAAAGACTTGTAGCTCTTTTTGGGATTTTAGCTTTATAGAAATAAAACTGTTTCCCAGTTTTGATTTGTGTATTCCTGTTCCCACTCTACCGGACATTTGGTGATAATGTAATTCAAGCACAATTCCATAGCTTTTTCCCCCAAAGTTCATGTCATATGTTTCTGTGTAGGGAGCAAAACAACACTTTTAAATCATTTTCATGTTTTTACTTCACCTTCTGAATTACAGCTCCTTGCAGTGTCGGCATAGAGACGGCAAGGATATTATACAAAGGACAACAAATCTGGATCAAAGACCTACAACCCAACAGAGTCTTACACAACGACATTGTCTCAGTCTACTGCATGGACAAACCCATGAAGTGTGGTTATGCAGTGCAAACCCAGTGCATCGACGGAAAACTCAAAATCCCTGAATGCTTTGAACGTAAGTTATATTGCTTTAAAATGACAAAATATCATTACAAAGCAGCCACATAGTCAATAACGCGACACGCTTTACTTTATTCTATTTTTTCTGTTTGTTTTTACTATCACATCACAACCTTAGTCCTTTTTAGAATATGTGCTAGAGGTGAACTTCAGCCTCTTGTGGCCGCAAAGAGAATTTCAATGGCAAAAAACGAATCTTGAAAAAAAATGACCTGCCAATGTTTGCCTATTTTTACAGGTGCAAAAAAAGAAAATACAAAAAATACAATTAAAACACAAGGTCAGACTCACTTGCCTCAGGTTTTCCGTGATATGGTAATTTCAAGTCTAAGTTGAGCGGCTCACTTCCCATTATGTCTACTCAACTCTGACAAAAAAACAACAACAAAAAGAATCACAGCCAATGCTTTTGGGGCAATTATCTCTAGACCTGTTCCTTTTGTTATAATAGTGATAATTAAGATCAATTAAGTGCCCTCTTTAAGGGAAGCTCAAACATTCTGACCTGTTCTCTTTATTTGTGTGTCTGTTTCATTTCCAGAGCCAAGTGATCCGGGTTCACTTCCATCAGAAATCACACAATGCTGAAACAGCAGCAGATTGCTTATCTGAGGAAGATTTAACTACAGCAATAAGGAATATGTTTATTTGTTTTGGTTGGTAATGGATTTTCCCATATTTGTGATTGTTGACATGTTGACCTTTTCAGTCCTCTATCAATAAATATGAATGCAATTTGGTTTCTGGCGCACGTGTCTCATCATCTGTCCCATCATGTACTTATTCAATCATTTCATTTACTACTTGTAATGTACATTTGATTAGGAACAATAAAAACGGTGAATCTAAGTGAAGTGGTAAGTGAACCTTACCAATAAGATACTTAAAGGCTTTAAAGGTCTAACAAAGCATTGGAATCTTCATAAACTATAGCCTTTCGGTCATTTATCATCATTGATCAAAACCACAACGAGATAAGATAATTATTTCGTTTTTAATGATTTTTTGCCTTAGAATTAATTACAATTTGTGACAGTTTTCTCTTTACCCGGTGCGTGCTCCCGCGACGGACAGGCGCGACTCCGCACGGTGGCCTCTCACAAACACTCGTCCATTCTCGCGAGAGCCGACGAGTTCCACTTTCTTCTCGTCCAGCATGGCCGCGCTGTATGAGGGATACACGTTGTGCGGACTTACTCCATCTCAAAATCTGTCAAATTCAGGCATTCAAGGTGTCGAACCGGAGAGAGACAGCGACCATGTCGTCGTCACCGACTCAAGGAGATCTGTCACGCTGTTCAAGGTAACGTTTAACGTTTGTTTTGAGGAGGCTCTTCTAGTCTGGGCCAGCTGATCAGTGCGACTGCGACATGTGTAACTCGTGTTGGCATCCTCGACATACAGTAGCTGTAGCAGAAACCACCAGAACAGATAGGACACAAACATCAGATAGCTGTGAAAGTACATTTAGTTATTTAAAGGTAACATCGTTAGTTAAGGTCGTTAAGTCAAGTTGTATTATGGTAAACATTATGCGAGTATAAACAAACAGGCACATGCTACTGTAGCTAGCCGCCGTTGTCTACACTACAAGACACTCAGTTATTTAAGTATGCAGTGTGCATATTTAGCTAATGGACAGCTCTACATACATAAGTTATTCTCCAAGCAGCTCTTCTTCAGTAAACGTCAACTTTATAATTGGTGTAGGTTAAACGTGCATAATCACACAGTTGTACATGTACTTGTGTAGATATAAGGGAAACCGGTTTGTGTTGTGAGTGGTATAAGTTTCCGACTCTCTTTGTAGAACGTTACACTATCTTGGGCAGTCATTGATGTTAATAACTAGCCCTCTTTATTTCTCTTTGTGTGTTTCTGACAGGTTTCAGACCAGAAGTCACTGAGCAGCTGGACAGTAAAACAAGGACAGACTCTGACTTGTTCAGCAGTCTACAACTCAAAGACCAAGGAATATGTGGCAGTATCAGACAGCAAGGTACACTTTCAGTCATTCTAGTACGACCATGTTTTGTTGTGCTTGATTTGGAGCACCAGCATAGAGACATTTGGCAAAAAATGAATAAATCAATTCTTAAGTATAGACTAAAGCATTACTGGGACAGTTATCTTAGTTTTCCATAAAATAATCAGCAAGTCTTTTGGATAAACAATGAAGGAATTTTGCCTTTTCAGTAAACGTGTACTAACTGGGTCTAAATGCATTCCTTAATTCACCCATCCAGTGTTTACTCACTAAACACTGTTACCTCATTTAAAGGTTTGACCTAACACACCACTTTTTGTGGTGCTTGAAAAATAAACTTGTAATTATCTATCTAATAATCTATTCTCTAAGTTTCTCTGTAGATCTGGCCTTCCAGAATTATCTGCAGGATATTGTCACAAAATAATTTCTGTTTGTTTTTTCAGGTGATCAGAATTTGGAAGGAAGAAGACATACACTTAGATAAGGCCTTCAAAGCAACCGTAAGTGAATGACTTTGTGCAATGTGTTTAATGGCAATATTGTTTATACTTGTTCCAAGTTAAAAGCTTGTTGTCATAGAGAGCATGACACTAGATGAATCAAAACTACTGTGGATACAGTCTTGATGTAGTTTTCACCAAGTATGCTGGGCAGTGGTGGGTGGTATAGATTCAATACAAATGAGATTCATATCTTCCAGACTCATTCTAAAAAAGGCAGCTAACCTTACCTAGCAATGTATAGTTTTTCTTTCCACTCCTGAAATCTTTAAAGGTCCCCTATTATGCAAAATCCACTTTTTCATGTCTTTTATACATAAACATGTTAGCACCATAAACACCATTAGCAAATAACCAACCAAGGTAACACCCCCCCACCTTATCACCTGAATCTCCTCCTAGAGCACCATTAGGTGCTTTCACACCGGTGTACTTTTCCATTTTAGTTCTGATAGTTCCTGGGATTTTTTGTCCACACTAAAAAGGTCTGAAACTAGAACTTAGTTCATCAGAACTTTTCCCCCCCCTTTTTAGTCCCTGCTCTCTAGCAGGGACTTTCCTGGGGAGAAAAAGGTTCCAATTTCTGATTGGCTGGGCGAATTGCAAACCACGCCCCGTAAAACTCGGAAAAGTTTTGTGAAGCCACCATTGTATTTGCCGGCAATAGCGTTATTAGCATTAACATTAGCCCAGCGCACCAACTGAGAGAGACTAACTTATGGCACAAAAAAAACAAACATGGAAGCGGTGGAGTGATGAGGTGTCGGCGTTCTGGCGATTTACTCGGAAGGCTTCAGTAGAAGCTGCTGGGAGTCCCAGCAGCTTCGAAAAGCGCTGGAGACGCTGTAGTACATATGCCGGGCCTGTAAGTGGCGCTGTACTTCCGCACGATACCGCTCGAAAGCACTGGAGAAGCTGTAGTACATATGCCGGGCCTGTAAGTGGCACTGTACTTCCGCCACAAAATACACCTAAAGCAGTGAAGAAGACCCCCGAGCATGGTTGCCCTTCTGTTTATGCCCCACGCTGGATTTAGCAACATGTAGTTCATGTAATTCTTCATGTCCACTTGTTGCTGATGGTTGTGGTAGAGGAGCTGTATATTTTGCACTAACATTTGTAGCATGGTCAATAGCAACGGCGTTATCGTTTGCGGGGTCTGTTTCCGCGTTTCCGTTACGGCCTCGTGTGAACTAACGGACTATACGAAAGAGAAAAGTAGCGGATACAACCGTTTGCATTCTCGTGTAAACGGCACCTAAGTACTGGGAACTAAGTACGGCAAAGTACTTGGTGTGAAAGCGCCTATTGTGTTCTTTTTAACCAAATATCTCTGAGGGGCGTGGGGAGTGGCCCCTTATTTTCCTCTAAAGTAACACAGGAAACAACGAGCGGATACAGATTTGCTGCCGATATTACGTAATTTCGGATGGTGGACCCACAGAGAGTTGCTATCAGAAACAATGCCTGATGTGTTTTGGACGTAATATGGTATTTGTTTACATTAGCAAGCCTCTCTAACACTCAGAACTAACCTGTACTGTGTAGAGCACATGTGTTTTAAAAAGCAGGAAATAAAAAAAGGAACTTACCTTGTGATAAACCCACAAGAGAAAAATAATTTGAGCTCCATACTGTTTCAGAAATAATCCTTGATGTGGTTTAGAACAGGATGGCGTTTTATCACAGCAGAATTTAACTTTATCTCCGGTAGAATTCTGATCAGGCATTAGCTCCGCCTCCTCCTCCTCCTTTTTTTTTTAAGCTAAGGAGCCAAAATCCGCATTTCTCTAAACAGGGCTGGAATAGAGGGATATGAGGGATGTCTAAAATGCATGATCTGTTTGTATTTTGAGAAAAACACATCATATCTGAGACCCATAATATATGCCTACAAATAGCATGAAAGGTGTACTTTAATCAATCAGGTGACTTATTCCCTCCTTCTATATCCTCTCCAGGTGTCATCAGATATCTGGAGGGTCCACTCTGCGGCTGAACTGGAGCCTGTGGTCCTGTTCCAGAGAGGAGCTGTGAGGTTCCTGGACTCTCTCCTTTCTGCTCCCAAGCAACCCATAGAGGACGTCCTGGCTCAAGAAGAGGTCATCAGGTCA
The DNA here is from genome assembly GCF_902827175.1 of Gymnodraco acuticeps. Classification (NCBI taxonomy): domain Eukaryota; kingdom Metazoa; phylum Chordata; class Actinopteri; order Perciformes; family Bathydraconidae; genus Gymnodraco; species Gymnodraco acuticeps. The sequence continues at coordinate 494,010 of NW_022991258.1, forward strand.
GTGTCACTTGGCTACACTCCCAGTAAATCCCTTTCAAACTATTTATGCATGTAGAAGTTTCAAATCATGATATAATTAGGTTACTATTTCTATGCTACAGTCTCACTTGTTGCCTCATGTAGCGTGTTGATCAATTGTTTGTTTGTCTTAGGTGGAGCACCAATGTAGTAACAGAGTCACAACAGTTGGTTATCTTCACAACTGAACAGGTAACAGCATTTAAATTGTTTGGCTTTTTAACTCGGACACTAAAGCTCATAGCTTGAGTGAATTTATTTTATGCATTAATTGTATCGTCTCGCAATATTACGCTGTACTGACACTTAATATGAGGGCATGTGTATGCAGTGTTTCCCACATAATTTGATTATATTTGTGGGGGCACCGCACCGCAACCCCCCGGCAAGAAAATCCAGGGTGGCCCACGCATCCACCCCCCCTCAAATAACAAAAATACATGCAAATTCATGGCTATTGTAGACAACGTTCTTGTTGCTCTGTGTTGTGTTGTTAATGAGTGAAACACACCGGAGTTGAGGATCTGTGGGGTTTATTCTCCCAGAAATATCATTTACAATTCAGGCATTTAGCAGACACCTTATTCCAAAGTGATTTACAATGACCAATTACAGGGACATTCTCCCTGGAGTAACTGAGAGCTAAGTGCCTTACTCAAGGGCACACTAGTAGTGGTGTTCCAGGCGGGATTTGAACTCGCAACCTTCCGATCATCAGCCCACCTCACTAGACCACCAACATTTATAAATAAATTAGAAAAAAAAAGATTTTTTTTAATTTTTTTATGAGATCCATTTGTGGCGGACGATATTTAATTGAGGCGGCCCGCCACAAATAAATCAATATATGGGAAACACTGGTATGTGCCTGCATGGTTAATGATGTGGATGTCCTGTTTTTTTTAATCAATTTACTAATAACTTATTTTATCTGCACACGTTTTCTCCATGATCATGTTCAAATCATTGTTGTTTGTATTTCTAAAAGCCTGTCTGCCTTGCCTCTCAATGTCTTCCCACAGAAAGGAGATAACTTCCTGTACCTGCAGAGATTTAATCCCAACACGCTACAGAAGTACCGGGTGGAGAGAGAGGAGCCTGGACTCTCCCCCCTCAGCTTCTCTGCCTCCTATAAAGACAAACACATCCGCCTGGTTTATCTCTGTAAGCCTGCGTGTTCTTTGGAAATATTATTAGTGTCAGTGTTCAACAGCATAGGTTAATTTCATAGATTTGCCTTGTATTGGAGGTTTACAGTAATGCCGGGAATGTGTTAAAGGGAGAATTCAAAAACCCCACCTGCACAGTTTGTACTGTTTGGCCATGTACTGTTGGTTGCAATGAGGGTGTTGCATACAAGATGGCAGAGAAGAATATGGGAAGATGCATTCCATTATTGATCTCTCTTTCTTAATCATTAATTGTATCTTTTGCGCCTCTTCTTTCCTTCCATCCAGACCCTAACGGTCATGTGTACCAGAGTATAGTCCCTGTGCGGGGCCTTGGGGCTGATGAGGGGGCCCCGGCTCTCCCACTGCCCCGCAGCCTGCTGCTGGCTCTGCCTGTGGGGGAGGGTCTGCTGGAGGCTGCATCTGCTCAGGTCCTGGATGAAGCCCATGTAGCTGTTGTGGGGCTTCCACACCCCTCTGCCGGAGCTGGTAAAGGTAAGCTGTTAAAATACACTGCCTCAAATGAAGACTGCAAGTGCTGTACTCAGCCTGAGCATCTGGCTGGTTTTAACTCCATTAAATGTACCATTTTAAGCATGACAGATCTCGATTTAATCCATCTCCGATTTACTAAATGTTTTCAGTATGCAGTGCTAGTGAATCAGAACACATAAACGTTTTTTAAGAGGATCAAAATTGGTTATGTTATCTGCCTTTTCTTTGTTCATTAGTGTTTTATTAATTAATTGTATTAACTCTGTGCCAACATCCGATGTACTAACTGCAACAATCCCAGCACTGGTCCCTTTGTTGTTGTTGTTCAGCTTGAATGTGAAAGAAAGAATCCTAAATTGAAATCACTTGGAAGGTTATTGTGATCTAATTTTTACACTTTCATGGCCTTGTTTGCAAAATAAAGTGTGTGGTTCTTTAATGTCTCTATATCTGATATTTTCAGACTTCCTCTGCATCTGGAATACCAATTTCCAGACGCTGCAGGCAGGAAAAGAGATGAAGGGTCAAATCTATGGACAGGTAGGAATGCTTTAGTGCAAGGGTCCCCAAACTTTTTCCTGTGAGGGCCACATAACTTTTCCCTTCTCTGATGGGGGCCGGGTCAGTTTATAACAGAAAAAGTGTGACGATCGCATGGGTGTCTAAACGTAAACATTTATTGTTTTCTAGAAAGCCACACATAACCAAATATTAATAACCCTTTCCGGGATCTTCACAGAAAAAAAGTCAGGAAATAAATAATAACACTATTAATGAAATAAATAACACTATTTATGAAATAAATAATAACCAAATAACCCTCTCTGGGTCAGTGGCGTTTTCTCCCGGAGGCCAAGGGAAGCCAGGCTTCCCCTGTTTTTTCGGATTGTAGTTATCATTTAAATAAATAAATAAAAACACTTTGTTTTGTTTCGATAATTCTCCTTTGCTGTGTGTTGCTGCCGGCCGTCTCTCCCCCATTCTCATTGAGTACTTTACAAAGAGTGAAACAGCGCCCCTCTAGATGTTATGGTGAAAAAGTAGATTGCACTCTCTGTTGCGAGAGGAGGCCAGCCGAATCTGGCTTCCTTTGGTGAAAAAAAATGGAGGGATTGACCAATCAGATGAGGCTCACGTGATGCCCCTGCCAACCTGTGATTGGTCAGGGCCATGCCAAGGGAAGCCAGCCGCCTCTTGCTTCCCTTCAGAGGCGGCTGGCGATTTGATTGGACACTGCCATCCAATCAAATCACATCAACATCAGTTTTAATACTGTAACTGTCATCACCGCCATTAGAAATTATCAAGCAAATGAAGCATTATGGAGGGTGGAGATTTGGCGTACTTAATCAAACATAACTTTACTAAACTTCCGCTACAGCAGCAACTAAAAATTAAATCAGATGACAGGCCAATGCCCGTACTCGAGCTGTGTGTACACAGAGGAAAAAGGGAGAGAATCGGACGTTCAATGAGGACAATTATGTCCGCACGGAGTGGCTAACTGGAAGCGCTAAACTTCAGCGTCTATTTTGCTGGCCATGTCTTCTTTTTGACAAGGATTCGTGCTCCCTGAACAATCCTTGGGCAACTTCAGGATTCATCGACCTTGCCAACCTGTCACGGGCAATTGAGAGGCACGGTAAATCCAAAAATCACATAGATTGTGTGATTGTCTGCATACATTAATAAGTACAATGCTTAAATTAATAAGGAGAGAGTTTCAGCTGGAGAGTGAGTGCGGACTTGTCGGTTAGATAACAGGCGTGCACAATCTTAACAGGTAAAAGTTTAGCTTAGTTGTCAGAGCAGAATCTCTCAAAATAAACGTGGATTTACGTAAAAAAAAACTATTTTTTCGGGGTTCGGGTGTTTTGTTTGATTTTAAACAAACAAAGTCTTGGCTTTCAGAATATGAAACTTTTATTTCCTATTTATTTCTCACTCGCAATCTGCTCTTCCGCAGCGCCGCCCCCCCCTCACTCCGCTGAAATTATGAATGTAAGAGTATAGTAATCATAGATAACACGGCAGGGTCCGTTACAGTTTGTTTTCATCTGATTTCAATTAAACAAAGTCTTGGCTTTCAGAATATTAAACTTGTTTCAGCAAATTCAGATGATAAATACAGCTTTGAAGCTTCGGCATAATTACAAGCGGAGAATGGCAGGCATAACAACAGCCAGTGTTTCTCGTGAGTGTTTTCCCCGGGAAACAAACACAATACACACAAACGCAAAATTACACAAGCACACACACTGACACACACTCGCGAGCTTCCCCTCCAAACGAAAGTATTTTGATCATTTGCTAATAATCAATCAGATCGATGGATTCCAGAGAAGAGACAACTTTGAAGGCCTTTTTCTCAAAATGAGGACTCGGTGACAGTCATTATATAATGTGACATATTTCGCTTAATATTTGAAGTACAAAAACAATCCTGATATCATTAGAAAGCTAGGAATATCCTCTTTCCAACAGTGTATACAACTCAAAAGGTGTCTTCGGGTCAATGCGACTGATTTCGATAGAGCAGGTCACAACATTTTGACAGGGGCTAGTCTAGGATTCGCATGTCCAGACTGTAAAAAAAAAAAATTAAATAAATCATAATGCGTCTCTGGTATTGTTCAGGGGGCCGGGCCAAATGCGGAGGCGGGCCGTACCCGGCCCGCGGGCCTTAGTTTGGGGACCACTGCTTTAGTGTATTATGCAAAAATTACCCACGAAGTGATAATGTTTCCAATATATGATCCGAGGATGACACAATATGCTGTTAGTGATTTTTAGCCATGCTAACTGCTAGGGATGTAACGACACCAAAAACTCATGGTACGATAATATCGCGTTAACAAGGCCACGGTACGGTATTTATCGCGATATTGAATAATAAAGGGGGGGGGGGGGGGAATTCCATTTTTTTTTTTTACTCGAAAAATGTTTCTTTATTACATAATAAATCTGATTTGTACAGCATTTTAGTAGGATAGCAGTATTTTAAAGTGTCAAAAACAAAGTGACAGTAGCAGACTGGAACAAGAACACCAGTGTTTTTGTACCTATAGTACTACCAAACAAAGTAGGCATTTTCTTTGTGCCACTGCATCTCACAAATAAACATTTAATAATCAGACCCTGCAATAAATGCAGCGAGGCTCTGGTGTTATGCCGTGTTATGCATGCCCTCCAAAAGGAAATGATATAGTTTCCAAACCGTACTTTGCCGTACAGATCAATACATGTCTGGGAGGTTTTGTTTTACGTTGTGCGCGCTCCCGCGAGGTGCATGCACTAATGCTGCACGATTCTTGCTCAAATGTGAATCACGATTTTCCTCCATAAGAATTGAGATCACGATTCTCACACGATTCTCATCGTTTCAATGAAAATATTTATTGCACTCTTACTCTTAGACGTCACGTGAGTACAATGAATTGAAACAGACAACATTTGTCTCTCTTGTAACAAAAACATAACTTTGTCTTTAGTCTGTAGCTGAATACTGAACAAACATTACTACATTCAAAATGTGGCACCTGGAGCCAGCTATTGTGGCTTTAAACAGACACCATCAACATCAAAGTGCTTGACTTAAATCCAAGTCTCAGTTTCTTGTAGCAAAAACATAGAGTAACTACAATGAATTTGACAGCCAACTACTGTGGCTTTAAACAAAGTGCTTGACTTAAACTCAAGTCTCTCTGGTAACAAAACATACAGTAACTAAAATAAAGATATTGCTGCTGCCTGAGTGCTGAACATAAAAAATAGAATTGTTGCAGCTTTATAATAACAACATGTAAACTTTGCAGTAGCACCTGTCCACAGTGGACACCCAACTACTGTACAACAACACCAACCTGTTTGTTACAGGGAGGAATGCACTTAAGTTACTCAAAATACCTCACCACAGTGCTGAATATAAAAACAAAACAGTCACAGCTTAAAAATAATAATATTATTAGCCGGCTAGCCGGCTAGCACCCAGTTCAACTACTGCACTTAAAGATTCTTGTACTGAAAAAAACATAAACTTAAACAAAGTGCTAGACTCCACTGAGTAGTAATGTCACTGAATCAAAAAGGATTAACTTAAATACTGCAGTCAGTACTGAATATAAAAACGGAACAGAACATAAAGTTACAGCTTCAGAATAAATGTAAATAAAGCCTAGCTGCCTAGCTGCCTAGCTACTAGCACAGTCCATCTACTTTTTTCGGCACAAGCACAACTTCCCTCTCACTCTCGCCAGAGTCGCCACCGGGATTTTCATCGGTGTTGTTGTCATTGTCCTCGACCTCCTCGTCACTCATTTCTGTTTTTCTTGTACTACTAGTCGCTCTCGTCACTCTTTGCTAATCAGTGCTAATGCTAACGCTTCTGTAAACATACTGCCGGCTCCTGCCCTCACGTGCTGCAGTCAGTGAGTGTTGCTAGGTATACTTATTATAAGCCACATTGGGCTTATCTTTCTGTAAAGTTGCTTGGTAGTAAGTAATAATGGTTGTTGCGGTTGTGAGCTTGTAGATAGGTTATTTTCAAATAGCCGACTCGACATATATAGGTTTAAAGTGCTCATGTTTTTTGCGCTTGTTTTCATAGACCTGGTTGCTTATTCCTTCCGCAAAAACTGGCAACACTAGTGGAGGAGAGACAGACAGAACACTACCATTTGCATGCGATCATGGTACTTTAATGTTAAATGTATAGAGTATATTTGCTTTACATCGTTTAAGTATGATTGACATTGCAAGTTGGTATTGTTCAGAAGCAAAAATAATTTAAAAAAAAATAATTTAAATCAGCAGGACGTCATAGGATCGCCGTAATTTAGAAATGAGATCGCATAGGTGTCTGAATCGAGATCACGATCTTTTTTCGATTAAGCGTGCAGCACTAGCATGCACACACGGCATAACACCGCCCCACCCCCCCCCCGTTGACAGTTCACGAGCGTGCTCTCTCGTGAACTGTTCAGACCCGACCGGTAATAAGGGATTATGACGGATATTTTACGATCCTGTCTGTCAAAATGACGGACAGCGAAAAAGTCTAACGCCACCTCAGTGGGACGAAGAGATATGCTTTGGCCATGGGTGACAGCAGTGGGTCAAACTGTGCATTGTCTCTCCACCACTTCAAAAACAATACAGTTGCCAAGAAGGTGAGGCTTATTGACAGGGCGAGATATAAATATACTGTTGGTACTTGTCAATGTCTCTAGGTGTGTAAATGTAGCCCTGTAAATACAATGTCCTTTTGTGTTCTGTTGTTTTATGTTCATGTTGTAACATACTTGCTGCCATGTTGGACAGGTCTCCCTTGAAAAAGAGATCGATGATCTCAATGGGACCACCTGGTTAAATAAAGGTTTAAAAAATAAATAAAGTGTTTTTAAAAATGAATTTTAAAAAAAAAAAAAAAAAAAATTGTCAGTCTCACGACGGTATTGGGACGTTTATTTACCGCGATATTCGGTATATCGTTACATCCCTACTAACTGCAGGGCTCTAGAGCTCACACGGGACAATCACCAGTGTGTGAATGAGCTTTTGTTGCTGAGCTTAGAAGTCTGTGTCTCACCCAAAAAAGCTTCCATTATTATTATCATTATGAATGCAGACCAAGGTTCCCTGTCCTTCCAGCTGCTGGTGCTGATGGAGGACTGTATGACTTTGGTAGAGCATTGTGCCTGCTCTCCACTGTGACAGGGCTCTCTGTCCCTCCTCACAACTGTATGGCAGTTCACAATCTTCATAATTACGTACAAAAAGATCAGTTGTGATAGTTTGTATCATCACTATTGCAAAATATTAACTTTTTATTCCTGTTTGTTCAATTTCTCTTGGATTTAGTTATGGGGCTATTCGAACAAGTTATTCATTCCACATGGGAAAAGCTTCTCGGTTATTCCATATGAGTGCCCCAAATCTTCCCTGGCCTCTGCCCTGGGAAAACTAAGGCAAGCCAAGACTGAAGGTGAGATAAAACAAATGTGTTGTACTGATTGTGAAGTAACCAAAACGTTGTACAAATTACAAATTACATTTGTCTTTAAAAACTGCAATAACATGTATTCTTGTAGAAGCTTGTTCTTAATAATGCTGCAGCACTGATTCAGCATTGCAAATTGACTCAATCTATTTTTTTTTTTTCTTACTGTTACAGAGTCCAAAGCTTCCACTTCTGTACCATCTTGGAATAACATTTTGCATGAAGATAAAGCTAATCCCTCGAAAACAGTGGAGACCAGAAAGACGGTATGTTTGACAAATGTTTTCAAAGGGAAATAGGCTGGACAGCTGTTTCCTGAATTGCTGGTGCATTCACCCTGTGTTTTCCACACTGACAGCTTGATTATTCTCTCTTTCCATACAGAGAACAACCCGTAAGAGCCAGTCAGCACCCAGTTTAACAAATGACCAAATTATGGAGCTCATCAAGGTAGAATTTTGTTTTTTCATGGCTCTCATAATACTGAAACTGCATTGGAAAAAAAGTGTAATTTTATAAAAAAAAAAAAAAAAAATTTTGTAATTGTTCTTGCAGACAGCATCAGTGGCAGAGGTCCAGAAGGAGGTGGAGGGGCTCCTCTCGAGGACAGACGTCCAGGACCTGCAGCCCTCCCTGGGGCAGCTCGCAGCGGCCCTCGTGTCCCGGAGCCTGGGTGAGGAAGCCTTCTACACCCCCAGCATCCTGGCGCAGCTCGTGCAGACTCGCTGCCTCTGCCACAGGTCAGTAAAGCATTCCCATTTGAATCAGTTAATGAAGAATGAACTGGAAAATAAAAACTAGATGAATCCAATCAGTGTTAATTCAGTCTAATGTGAACACTTACCATCATGACATTCAACAGTATGTGTCCTGACCTTGTGCTCCTGGCCTTGGAAAAGAAGGACTACTTCCTGTGTCAGCTCTGCTTGCAGTTCTTCCCTGACATCCCTGAAGCTGTCACCTGTGCCTGCCTTAAGACCTTTATCAGGTAAAACAGATTGTTTTAACGTGCAAAACCACTTCAGTGAGGACTCTAATATAATCATTAATAGGTGTCTCTGCCACAGGGTCTTGTTGATTCTACCACTGGAGGTCACTAAAGTATTATATTGTTTTTCTTTAGGGTAAACAACCTCTGTGTAATGTAATGTCAAATCAAAAAGTAACCTTGTTGTTGTCCCCTAATGTTGCAGTATGCCAGACAGTGATGCAGAGAAAGTGAACCTGGAGCCTGAGAGTATCAGCTTAATGGAAACCTTGATGGCTGGAGAGCGAGACCCAGTTGGCTTGCAGAATGGTTTCAGCCCCGCCACCAATGACATGGATCAGGCAGGTGGCACCGAAGCAGAAAAAAAGGAGACCACAACTCCACCAGAACACATCTGTCCAGTGGGATTACACAAGGGTGTTCTACTGTATCCTCCCAGTGCACACTCAAACACATGCTCACCACCCAGTCACATGTTATACCTCACTGTGATGATACTATGTGCCTTTAACCAAAATCAGTTTTTTTAAATCGTTTTGTTGTCATTCAACCTACATCTTGTGTATCAGTAACAGCTGTATGTCATAGTATAAACTGCATAAATGCAACGTTTATGGTGTGTAATGATTTGAGTGGACTTTGTATGAGATCTTAACTCGAGCTGTATAGAAATGAGGTCCTGATGACAGCGTACAGCGACTTCTTCCTCCTCCCTCACCTGAAGGATCTCTCCCCCCAACATGTTGTTGTGAGTAACAGCAAGGCAACTTGGGCAGCATACAACGATACCCAGTACCATGTAGTAACGTTAATACTAGAGGCTTATAATAATGTAATGTTCTTTCTCATCCAATCAGCTTTTCCTCCGGTACCTGCAGTTCCTTTACCTAAAATATTCCCAAGATGCTTTCCCGCAGATGCATGGATTGAGATCTCCAACTCTGACTCAGGTCTGTGTCAACGTCTAACTAGATATTAAAAACGATCAGGCATATCTGAATTTTTCAGGTTGTGAAATCCATGATATGGTAAAAACTGGGCTCATTATGTTGACTTGAACTGTGTTTGGTCTGAATTGTATACAGTCAGTGTAAAAGGATAAAGATGGAGAGAGTTTTTACATAAAATCTCATTGTGTAACAAACAAAGAACTGGAGATATAATAAATGCAATAAAATGTATACTTAATCCATGAATTGTTTTTGTAATGAACTAAAGGTGGAATGCAACAGTCATATTAGTTCGAAAATAATGAAATGCCTAACTCTGGTTTCCTTTTTCTTTGATTGTAGATCATGGATTGGGTATGCTTGCTGTTGGATGCCCATTTCACAGTGCTAGCGATGACTCCAGAGGCCAAAGGCTTACTGCACAACCTCCACACCTTTGTTAAGTCTCAGGTAACAAACCGTCTTCCCTTTGTCTTAATTTGTAAGTGGCCTCCTGGTATTAGTATTGGATGGATAAAAAACCCAAACATCAATATTGTGAGATCATTTTTAATATATACGTTATTCTTATTTGCCGGTGAATTGGATGTTGGGTTGTGTATGGTTTAAAAATCTGCAGTTTTATCAGAAAATAGTGATCTGAGAAACAATTAATACCAAGATGCCTTTCTTTTCTCCTCAGGTGAGATTGTTTTCTGAGCTTGGAAAGATCGAGGGCAGCCTCCATGAGCTCAATAAGATGAAAGTGAACAAGGACATCGGACAATACTCCATTGAAGTCATTGAGCTGTTTTAGAATGTGTATACTTTTAATAAATCATTGAGCAGATTGTCTCATTACAACTTTTGACCTGTAGTGGTTTCAAGGTTGTTTAATTGTTCAAAATGGTTAATATAAGATGCATTTTACAACGGATGCTAGCCATTAGAACTCGAGATGCATGAGCTTTACTGTACATGAATTACATGCGTGTCATTTAAGCATTGAGTTGCAGATTCCTCTAAACCATGTACTCTTGTTCAAGATGATGAAAATGTTACCAGATAATATGGTTAGCTTGATAAAGTAACTGTCTGCTCAATATCAAACTGGTTAACAATTGTTTTCTGAAATGTATTCAAAAGCCTTTAACGATGGGATTGTACCTTTTGAACAAACAACTGTGCGAGTGAATGGCTGTGACTTTGTACTGGAATTACCAGAGGAGAACCTTTTTATTTTGAATACATAAATATAACGGTAAAAAAAAAAATCCTTACCCTTTTGTGACTTTTTTTATAATCATCATTATTGTTTTTGAATGGTCAAGTGAGATATACAACATTCTAGAACACAAGGGATCAAATAAACCTTCCTTTAGGAGTATTGCTGTGTTGTTACCACTGGTCTGGGAACATCTGCAGGCGTTGTGTCCGTGACCAATAACTGACAGCAGATGTTGAAGGCTGTCTAGTTTAGCTGACCAGAAGGCTTTTTAGATAATACAGCTTCAGGTCACTAATGCCACAGAAAAGAAGGACACAACCTGTCTGTCTGCAGCCCAGGTCAAGACCCATTGATGATGTTATTTAAGTTTAACATTTGGGTAATTTGGTCTACCATGTAATGTGAGTGACTATACATATAGAGACTTGTATTACAGTGCAGAGTCCGACTTTTAATGTAATCTGAAATCTATTTGTATGTGTGATTTGGCCAGAGGTGGGATAAGTAATCATATCTTGTACTTGAGTAAAATAAGAAGTACCAGATGTAGGAATACTCTGTTACAATTAAAAGTCCTGCATTCAGAATGTTACTCAAGTAAAAGTACACAAGTATTGGCATGAAAATATTCTTAAAGTACTCCTTGTGCAGATTTCAGAATAACATGTTATATGTTTTGATTACAATTATTGATGCATTAAAGTGTTATCAAAGCTGGTAAAGGTGCAGCTAGTTTGAATGACTTCGTACTGCAGGGTAGCTTGTGAATTTACTCCAGGTGTAACTGCAGTCTTGATTATATTTCACATCATTAATCAAAATCTGCAAAGTAATTTATGGTATTAAATAAATGTAGTAGGGTGAAAGTACACAATATACATCTGAATGAATTGTAGTGGAGTAGAAGAGGCATAACATGGAAATACTCAAGTAAAGTACCTCAAAATGGTAATTAAATACAGTACTTGAGTAAATCTACTTAGTTACTCCCACCATCCTTATTTGACTATAAGGGGGGTGGTTGGGAAGTGTTCCTGAAGCTCAACAATGTCAAACCCTCAAAATAAACAATGCATTTTACGAGGCACCTGCTTACCAATGGGTTTATTAGCAGAGGCATCCATATTTTACGGTGGCCCTGAAGTGCAAGACACCACAGCATTTCACAAAACGCAACACTATATTTAATACCCTCAAGTAGTAACAGCCATCGTCGACTGTTAAACCCTCCCAGCCCCCCCTACCCCCGCAGTGTGTAGTGGGAGGACAGTGATGGCTGGTTATCACACTGCATGCCAGTCTAGACATACATGTGCAAAAAACACCCAGCTTTGCATTGAGCACTGGGGTGATTTTCAGATTGATGCGTTTTCGTAAATAAATCCAATGGTCTACGAGCACTCCAAGACGCACGCGGTTATGTCCTTGGTGCTGACACTGCTGTTCTCGTGCCCGACTGCCGCTGCAGCATCTTCCCCACCATAAAACGTGGACCGAAAATGTTTCTTCTGTATATTAGCCATTAGCATGCGCCAGAGAGGGTGAGGGAGGCGTAGCTCAAAGACATTTCGTTGCAGCGGCAGTCACAAGGTTTTTGGACTAGTGCCCACCGCAAGAAAATGCGAGACACAAGAGAAACACGTGTAGTGGGTGGTCCTCGGCACACGGCTTTCACGTGGCTCTAGCGAGCGGCAGTCCGGGGCAACAACAGGAGACCACATCAGCATGGCTGCGGAGATGGAACCCTCTGAGTAAGTGCTCTTAAAACATTATAATGGTAGCACCTGTTAAAGCAAACATCTTAAAAATATAAGATGTGCACGGCAGGGTCTATTGTAAACACTAATTTGTTCGTTACGCATTGCGCGGGAACAGTGTGTCTCTTATTTATCATTAATTTGTGGGAATATCATTTTGCAGCAATGTTTGCGTCTATCTAAAAGTTCCTTCTTACCATGCAATGTGAAATTACTTCTAAGGACATGACGTTTGCCCACTGTTTGATTTCAATGCAATTAACAACAATATTAAGAGTATCAACATGTGCCTGTTTCTGATGTTGTTTATTGTCTGCTCATGGTTTGTGCACCATATTGCGCAATATTCCATACACTCACTCTATTTTATCACTTTATTTGTATTATTAGACGAGTATTATTGTTTATGTTGGACATATGGCCAATGTCGCCTGTAAATCAGCTGCAATTATCGTTTTGATTCATTTAATCACGTTCCTGGCGCTTAGTGAGAGGTTGTCTGTTTTCCTCTTCTACATGTGTCTGTTAATATCAACCCAGTCTCATGGCATTTCGTGTTCACCAACACGATTTTTAATCTATTGATTCGTGTTCACCAACACGATTTCCCCCTTTTTTTTCGTGTTGCACAGCACGATTTTAAAAGCAATGTATTTCTACTGGTAATGTGTTTCGTGCCTGCAGCACGTCTTTTTCTACGGTCGGGTCGTGGAAGACCGGAAGCTGTGTGGTTCATAAAAACATGTTCTTACCTATATACAGTCTATGGTTCTTACTCAATATCAAGCCACAGTTATTGCTTTTATTTTAAATCGTATAATTTCGGACTTTTGTTGCCGTCTGTGAGGAAAATAAATGGGGCTCAGAGCCTCAGAATACTGAAATCTGTATTTTTTAATTATTGTTTTCCTTCTAATTTGTTATTATTTTCAAAATAACACACTGTTATTTATTCACCAATAACACACAATTATCCTTGCTTTTATTTATTGGTTTAATTCCATAATCTCGGGCTTTTTTGGCATCCGTCAGGAACTGAATTTCAAAATAAAAATAACCGGAAACAGACGTAGGCATTTCGAGCGATTACCCAAGATCCTCAGCTATGGTTTAAGCTCGCTGATTGGATGTTTTAGCCGCAATGCATGCTGGGATTTGGTGTTTATATTATAGGAAATCCGGAAAACATTTTAAAAGAATAAAATAATACTAAATTCCGAGTGCTCTTGCTTTTCTCTTTGAAAGTCATCACATAACGGCATTGTAATACACGGTTCGGCTGCATTACATATTACAGATCTGCCGTAGTTCTTTATTTATAGAGCCCTGATGAGAAGACCTTTGGAAAAACGGAATAAATGCCGCCGAAACTAAATACTTGACGTGGATCATAAATATATCAACAATTAAACAACATCTTCAATTTCTCTTCACAAAAATAAGTCTCCTTGCAGTATCAACACTAATTCGGCTGACTTTTACATTTGATCTAATTCATAGATAGGTTATATTTATACCATAACGGTGCACAGCTGATATAAAAGGATTTGTAGTTTTTAAAGATATTACTGATTTTCTTTGAATGTAAGAATGTAAATACTGAGTCTGAAATAGTATAGCAATATGCTGTAATTTATTATGTGAAAGCATGAATAAAACTACACATCTTCAGATGTTGTACATACATAAGTGTCCTACACTAATAATATAATAAAAAAAGTTATTATGGCTGTGTGTCCTTGTGTGCACCTCCTAGTGGTTAAAGCACGTTATTGAATTATTGTTTTTATGTGTTATATTTGATTACACAAATATTAAGAGTACATACTTTCATAGGGGAAAAGTAGAAGGTCTGTGATAGAAATATAGAATATAAAAAATCAAGAAGATACTATAAGTGATCTCTACAATAAAACAGTTTAGTGCAGGATGTACAAAGATATTAATAGGAGGAGGTGCAAAACAGAAACACGAATTAACCTTTATTTAAACATTAAATAACAGATTAAGGTCTTTTTTTAAATAAGAAAAAAACTTTGGGGGTATCTATCTACAGATAGATATTAAGCCTGACAAAGTACTTAACGTCTAATATATTGCTTTCCTGCAATGTTAACTATGTTGAAGCACTTATTTTAACTGATATTATACATATGAATTATACTCTTATGTATGTAGATAGAATAAGAAATGTGCAGAATACGACAGTTTAATGGTGGAGGTACACACATATTGATAGATGTCTTGTAATGCACTGTTGAGGAACCTGTGACCCAAGTTGTTCATTCATTGCATAACTACACCGTAGTTGTGTATATGAATAAACCTTTTAAAATCTTGAAATCTTGAAAGGGATGTGCAAAATAGCCATAATATACAGTCTTTAATGAACTATTAGTAGAGAATAACGAGTAATGAATATACTTTATTACGTTTCCATTCATGTCAATTGCAGATACATGTTTAGTCTTCTCAAGCACCAACTATCAAATATCTCTCCTGATTGTTGGCACTTGACAATCACCTTACCTGAATTTTACTCAGGTGTAACTAAAGTCTGATTTAAGGGTTGTTTATATTTCACATAATTAATCCGAATCTGCAAAGTAACTAAAATAAGTGTAGTGGAGTAAAAATACCAGGTTAACCTCTGAATTGTAGTGGAGTAGAATTACAAAGTAACAATGAGCTGTCGTGGGTATATATTAATGCTGCTCATTATGGACACAAGCGATTTTCACCCATTTATTAATTATATGTTTTACATTTGATAACACCAATGTGTTTAATACTGGCAACTTCTAATTGTGGGAAAAACGAAAACGTTCAGTAGAGACGTCCCATAGAACATTTTGCGAAACACAATAGCCAACATGTGTAGTTCTGGGGGGGCGTTCGATTCCAGTTTTGGATAGTCTGGCGTGGTTTCGTTCCATTTCAAACAGCTGTTTGACGCTCGGCGTAACCTTGGCGCACTGCCACTCCAACATCCCAACGATAGCTGGGGATTATGGGTAGTGTAGTGTCTTTGGCCATCCTAAACTCAGACATGTTGACAATCGCAATGATGCTCGAAATGTCCCTTATAGGCCTACGTCTGTTTCCGGTTATTTTTATTTTGAAATTCAGTTCCTGACGGACACCAAAAAAGCCAGAGATTATGGAATTAAACCAATAAATAAAAGCAAGGATAATTCTGTGTTATTGGTGAGTAAATAACAGTGTGTTATTTTGAAAAGAATAACAAATTAGAACGAACAAAATATTTTAAAATACAGATTTCAGTATTCTGAGGCTCTGAGCCCCATTTATTTTCCTCACAGACGGCAACAAAAGTCAGAAATTATACGATTTAAAATAAAAGCAATAATTGTGGCTTGATATTGAGTAAGAACATGTTTTTATGAACCACACAGCTTCCGGTCTTCCACGACCCGACCGGAGAAAAAGACGTGCTGCAGGCACGAAACACATTACCAGTAGAAATACATTGCTTTTAAAATCGTGCTGTGCAACACGAAAAAAAGGGGGAAATCGTGTTGGTGAACACGAATCAATAGATTAAAAATCGTGTTGGTGAACACGAAATGCCATGAGACTGGGTTGTTAATATAGGCTCTCCATCTCTGGAAAGGATGTGGGTGTGCTTTTTTAATGCTTAGTTATGTTGTCTCCCTGTGAGGACACGTGGGAATGGAGCACACATTGTTGCCAAACTCAACGTCTTAAAGCTTAGCTGACATCCTCGTGGATTCATCTTCTTATTACAGACACATGCATTTCCTAACATTCGGTCTATATGCTGTAAAATGTTTTATCTCTTCGATTTACACAAGGCATCTATTGCACGTCTGTCCGTCCTGGGAGAGGGATCCCTCCTCTGTTGCTCTCCCTGAGGTTTCTCCCATTTTTCCCTTTTAAACTGTGGGTTTTCTCTGGAAGTTTTTCCTTGTACGATGTGAGGGTCTAAGGATAGAGGGTGTCGTTTTCTCATACTGATATTCTGAACAATCTGTGCTGTTGTATTTGCTGTAAAGTGTCTCTACTGTAGGCTATTTGTATTATATGTCCAGCACTTTGTCTCGACCAAAAATCGTTTATAAATGTGCTATATAAATAAAACTTGATTTGATTTGATTTGAAGGGAAAAGTTGAATAGAGTAAATGTACCATACAAATTGTCAAAGAGCACCAGTGGGTGGTTTCAATCCAGTCAGCAGGCAGTGCCACTGATCCATGTCACCGTTTGGTGCTAATGGAGTGACAGCAGAGGGGGATCAGGATGCAACAGAGTTGTGTAATTGCTCAGCAGATTGCTCTGAAATGGGACAAAAGTCCACATTAATAATAATAATAATAATACATTTAGTATAGCACCTTTCACAGAAATACAATTCACAGTGCTTCACAAGAAAGAACAAACGTTAACATTAATACCACAGAAACATGAATACAATAACAACATGAGGCAGAAATTAAGGTTAACATAAAAACAAAACACAGTCCCGAAAGGAACAAACATAAGAACATAACACATCACACACATCTCAAGTAGAAACACAATCCAATGTAAAAATAAAGATGGGTCTCAGTTGTTTTTTAAAAGCTTCTACAGAGACTGCAGAGCGGATAGTAATCAGGATCACTATGGCTTTCCTCAATTTGACTACACATATTGTTGTCTTTTGAAAGTTGTGCCAGACAATCTTTGGTCACATGTTTGACGCCATTTGAAATCGAAACAGTGTTTCAGTTGTTCTCTAATTCTCATTGTGACAGAGTGTGACGGAGATTATAAACAAATCACTAACATAGTGAGAAATATTACTGTTATTGCTTGTACACAAATGTTCAAATGAAGACCATTCTAATTATTTAAATGTTACATTGGTACTATCAGTCAACATGTGGTGTAAAATGATCCTATCTCATCTAGTGTGATCCGCCTGATAATGCAGTACCTCAAGGAGAACAACCTCTACCGAACACTGACCACCTTACAGGAGGAGACCACCGTCTCACTCAACACAGTGGAAAGCATCGACAGCTTCATTGCAGATATAAAGAGCGGCCACTGGGACTCCGTCCTGCTGGCTATCGAGTCCCTCAAGTTGCCTGACAACACACTGATTGACCTTTATGAGCAGGTGAGCTTTTGCCTCAATCAGCTAAGGCTTTTCATTGCTTGATGTTTAAATTAGCAGCATCTCAGTAACTCCTACCTCTCAAACAGGTAGTAATGGAGCTCATTGAGATGAGGGAGATTGAAGCAGCTCGCTCGCTCCTCAGACAAACCGACCCAATGATCATGTTGAAGCAGACGCAGCCAGAGAGGTACATTCATTTGGAGACCCTGCTAACATGCGTCCACTTTGACCCTTGCGAGGTAAGACAATGACTTGGTTTTCTTTTAAACTGTATCTCTATAAGCTTTTCATGAAGTATTGTCCTCTCTATCTCTGCAGGCGTACCCAAATGGCGGCAGCAAGGAGAAGCGGCGCAGGGAAATAGCCGAGGCTCTGGTGAGAGAGGTCAGCGTGGTGCCCCCTTCTCGCCTCATGGGGCTCCTGGGACAAGTTGGTGTGAGTACTCATCCATATACCTCAGTACTCATTCTCTGATTATAGGACAAAGGAAAGCCACTTAATGTTATTTGATTGGGAAACAAATATTTAATTTCTCCTCCCCTTCTCTGGTGTTGCCCTAAAAACCCAAAATTGGAAAGACTTTGGTTATATCGTAAGAGGGATATCTCCTTTTCTTGAATCTGACTTCCTTTAAAAGCTTTGAAAGTGGGCGGGGCTCAGTCAGGAAAAAAGTGATGTCACATACTTTTGTGTACCAATCAGAGTTCCAAAAAGAAAATGTGTGGAGAACACAGACATTACAGTCCGTCTTTATTTTTAAGACATTTTTGTTCTTGGAGCTGTTCAAAGAGTGCACTTTCCCATTCACATGTTTTGTTTTTTACAGATTTCAGGCTTTTAAAAAATTAATCAATTAATTTGAATATTCAAGTTGGCATTTCTTACTATTAGTAATTTTGTAGAGTTTTTGTAAAAGTAAAATGTACAAAATATTAATATGTGTTCTGTTCCACAGTCTCTAAAGATACAGCAGTGTCCAGGTCATCTGTTCTCTGACATGGCCATCGACACATCTGCCAACAAGGACAGACATGTGGAGAAGGAGAGCTTTCCAACACAGCTGTACCGCCACATCAAGGTAGATCCTCAACAACTTCCTGTACTTTAAATAAATATATATAGTTTATTATCTTTTTAAAATTGTAAACAGTGCATTTACAGTGAATAGGACTTTTTTTTCAATGAGTCATTTCACACACACACACACACACACACACACACACACACACACACACACACACACACACACACACACACACACACACTGATGTTATCAGTTAAGAGGAAATTACTTGGACCAACATTCATTTCCATGAGACTAACCCTAACTTAACCCTTAAGTCTTTACTCTAAAAGATAATTATTTTTGTTTTCGGGAGTTGCATTTTTAACCCATAACGAAGGCCAGTAGGCATCATGTGACTGTGTTAAAACATTTATGTCCGCACAATGTAAATATAACATGCCCTCACACAAAAAGGAATTGCTTTACTCACATAAAGGCACTTCTCTTAGTCTCAGGCTGTGCTCTCATCACTTTCACCCGGATGGAGCTGCCTGCAGTTTCTTGTCCTTGCTTTTCTCTGCTTCTGTTATACGTTTGTGAATGGTTAGACTAAACAACTTCAGACTGCAGCATGGTGGAAAACGTGTGATGTATGTTTGTGTTTTATGTCTAAGTGCTTCTGGATCACAGCAAGCATACGCTCGTGAATACTTGGTTTTGTTTCTACCTGCAGTTCGGGCGTAGGTCACATGTAGAGTGTGCCCGTTTTTCTCCCGATGGAAAGTACTTAATCACGGGATCGGTGGATGGGTTCATCGAGGTCTGGAACTTTAATACTGGAAAAATAAGTAAGGTAAGTTACGTTTCATACTATGATATTTTAAAATATAGAAATGTCTTATACTGCTTGTTTATCAAATGTATTGTGATTACTTTATTTTAGATGTTCTTATAACTTTACATAATAACTTTGTAGCTTGTTAATTTAAGTATTTATCAGTGTTGTAATGCCACACACTTAGCCGAAAAGAGATTTTCAACTTCGACATGGCTAAATTACAGAAGAAAAGTAACAGTGCAACTATAAATATGACAACATTTGATGAAATATTACGTAAATCTCTATCTTTCAATTATTTGGTTTAAATAATATTTTTTTCTGCTGTGTGTGTTTCTGTACATGTGAATTTGCATGAATTTAGGATTTAAAGTACCAGGCCCATGATAGCTTCATGATGATGGATGATGCTGTGCTGTGTCTGTGCTTCAGTCAGGAAACAGACCTACTGGCAACTGGGGCTCAGAATGGCAAAATAAAGGTTTGAATCTCATACTACTACTACTACTACTACTACTACTACTACTACTACTACTACTACTAATAGTACTACTACTACTACTACTACTAATAGTACTACTACTACTACTACTACTACTACTACTACTACTACTACTACTACTACTACTACTACTACTACTAATACTACTACTACTACTAATACTACTACTACTACTACTACTACTACTACTACTACTACTACTACTACTACTACTACTACTACTACTACTAATACTACTACTACTACTACTACTACTACTACTACTACTACTACTACTACTACTACTACTACTACTAATACTACTACTACTACTACTACTACTACTACACCAACTACTATTAATAATAATAATAATGCTTACAATACTATTGGTTGCTATAATTCTGCATATTTGGAAACACAGGCAAACAATCATTGTGTAAGTCTTTTTATCACTGAATGGAAATGGTGCCACAGCAGTGTTACGATATTGAAAAATGACATTAATTGACGTTAATTATGTTGTTCAAACGATAATATCATCATCTTCTCTCTCAAAAATGTGTGTGTTTCTTTGTCAAGGTGTGGAATATCGAGAGCGGTTTGTGTCTGCGCAGGTTTGAACATGCACACCACAAAGGTGTGACCTGCCTGAACTTCTCCAAGGACAACGACCTGATCCTCAGTGCCTCCATTAACCAGACCATCAGGTGGGATGTAACACAATTCATATTTGCATGGCTGACACACTGTGGAAAAGGAACAAAAATAACATGATGGCATTTGGAGTGCACGTCTTTTCAAACCTTTGAAAAGCTCCATTATTTCACAGAGATCAGCATTTGATGATCACGTTTTGATTCCAAGAGTAGTGCACCTTAATGTAAATATGTTAGGGTTGTTATTCCCCTCCCTGTCTCTCGCTCTCTCACTTCCTTACACACACACAAACACACTGAATCCCCTTTTAATTAAGAAGTTGAAGATCTATTTCTGACTCCTGGGGTGTGTGGGCTGAGTCTCTCTGCTGTGTTCAGCTCCTTTGCTGTGTGGGTGTAACGCTCAGAGACCATGTGCTCAGACAGAAAAATGCAGTGTGTTCATCTTCTTGGAAATTCCACGAGCTTGGAGTCTGAATTGTTGACTTATGCAAAATATTTCTCCCAGAGACAGAGTGATTCAGTGGGCATTAAGCCTCATGGTATAAGGCAAGCTATAATCTGCACCCAGTCCCTGCACAGGAGCTACAAATAAAACATCTGCACCTCAGCAACATGTCTCACCTGTTCCCCAAAAAAAACACACTCTTGAGTTAAATGAACCGAGATTTGTTAAAGGTCACCTATTATGCAGATTCCACGTTTTCATGTATGTTATACATAAACATGTGTCCCCTCTGTGTAAAGAGATTCGGAAAGTTTCAGGAAAAAAGATTTACTCACTTTTTGTCCTGATCCATTTTAACCTGTCTGATGATGAGCTGATCAGATTTTGGCCACTTTGGGTTGTGTAACCATTAGCCAATCACCAACCAAGGTAATTCCCGCCCACCTTATCACCTGAATCTCCTCCTAGAGCACCATTGTGTTCTTTTAAACCAAATATCTGGCAGAGGGGCGTGGGCCAGCAGCAGCTCATTAGCATTTAAAGGTACAGACACAGAATCAGCACTTTTGAAACAGGGCTGAAACAGAGGGGTTTATGGGATGCTACAATGTGTTTGGTATTTCAAGCCAAACACTTCAGAGACCTGTTTTGTATGTAACTGAGACCTATAATATATTATTGAAAAATGAATAAGAGCTTCTGTTTTTTTTTATTTTGTAATTTTTTTTTTACAGCTTTATGGGTCGATCAATTGTTCTGCGTCTCATTTTCAGAATCCATGCGCTGAGGTCAGGCACGACACTAAAGGAGTTGAATGGTCATTCATCGATTGTGACTGATGCTTCTTTCACTCAAGATGGATTTCACATCATCAGTGCCTCCGCTGGCGGCACGGTTAAGGTATAAGATGAATATTATTTTAATGTCTATGCTGCATTGGTAATATTATGTAGCTGGTAGAGTGTATTAATGTCATATTTATGTACACATTTTAGATTTGGAATACAGAATCCGGAAAATGCATCCACACTTACAAAAATCTGTCCCACACATCAGAAGTTCCCGTCAACAACGTGATTCCTCTGCCCCAAAACCCAGAGCACTTTGTGATTTGTAACCGCTCCAACACGGTGGTCATCATGAGCATGCACGGTCAGGTGAGCGCTCTCTGACTTTTAATATACAAAATACACAATCAATATTCAAACTGATTGAACATAGGTACTTTCATGTCGAGATTGACTGCTTTTATAATACTGTGGGTTTCATCATCTGGGGAACATGATCAAACTGAGGAACCATAATAACAAGCTAGTTTGGCTAATAAAAAGTGAATGTTTTTTTAAACTTTCCGAACTTCCATTGTTCATTATACCTTCTTTGTCTTTATTTAATAGGAATTCATATTTTGGTTTTGCCAATAACCACACAATGTTGAAAATAAATGTACAAACCAAATGTCCTTGCCTCTTTCTCTTCAGACTATTAAGACCTTCAGCTCAGACAGAGAGGAAAGGGCCAAGTTTGTCTGCTGCACGATGTCCCCCAGAGGGGAGTGGATTTACTGTGTGGGGGAGGACTTAGTGCTCTACTGCTTCAACTACACAACGGGGAGGCTGCAGAAAACTCTGACTGTAAGCCCTGCTGATAATACTCACTCATTATCAAGTCTGTGACAGGAGGCAGCTCATCTACATTGTGCTTGCAGTCATTTTCTTATCTAGTTATTTTTTGGTCACACTTGAAACTCTGGATATGTCGGTGCTGCTGTAGAGAAGTCTACAGCAGCTAACAAGGTAACAGTGAGCATGATGGGAAACGGAGAGTGTATGGTGATCTGTGTTCCTCTGCACCTGCAGGTTCATGAAAAAGCTGTAATTGGCATCGCTCACCACCCATATGAGAATCTGATCACTACTTACAGTGAGGATGGACTCCTGAGGCTTTGGAAACCTTAAACTGTCTCCTGCATCCTGATACAGAAGAGGGCTAGACACATGGGTATAAAGCAATTTAGTTATTTCTATGTAATGAAAAAAGATGGACGTATTAAACAAATTCATCACAAGGTCTATTAAGTAGCTGGTCTTGAGCTTTAAGGTCATATCCAATTGATCTTTATCTGAAGATGTTGTTATGGAAGTGCAGGTGAAAACTTCCAGCACTTTCTTTTCTTTTTGTCAATGTTGGCACAAAAGATGATGTTACAAATTAATCTTTGAATTCAATGGTTTTTAAGATTATTCCTTATTACAACCCCTCATGTGCTGAAAAGCACCACACAACAGCTACTTAACAGACCCTGTGGTGAAGTTGTTTCCTGAATGTATTCAAATGTAAACGTTGAACCTCAGCCATTAATTTCTATTTTGTAATCAATTGTAATAATTTACCTGCTAATCATTTAAAAATGTCAACAGATTTTAGACACAGCGAATGCAAGTTTTGTTACGTTGGAGGGTGGATAAGAAAGATTTAGCAACATAAGGGGAAAATGTCAAAATAATAATGTTGTCAAATGAAAACATTTAAACGCGTGCAAAGATGCTAAATCTAAATGGAAACGAGGTTATAATGATTTTCATCTCTCTTTTGAAAATGAAAGGATTCCATATATATATTCTTTATTTTCCTATTGCCAATGAATCTCATGAATGACGACAACCAACTATACTTTGCCTACTTTGCCTATTTTCCTAATGTGTTTGTGGCACCTTAAAGTCCTTTGGTTTTTACTAAAGATTTGGAAAAAAGCTAAATATGAGTTTTTTCAACAAATTATATCCAAAATGAGTAAATAATGTATTTGTTGGGGACTGGATTTAGCTGCGTATTAATACACATTTGGTGCTCTGAGTATTTACAGCTGAAGTATGGTGCATGTAGGTTGGCCTCTTAATAAACTACAGTACCCATGTTCATGGTAATATTTGAACATGTTGCCTACTCTGTCGCTCACTGATGTGTTTTTATTTTAAAGGCACAGAGAAATGCTCTGTCTTTTGATCCAAAGCTGTACGAGGGAGACATTTACTGTTGGTTTTGGTCTTTTCATTTGACAATAAGAAAATCACAGGAATATCACAAATGATTCTTTAAGCAAAGTCTTAAACTAATGTTTTACTCTAAATGGGTCTTAATTGATATATTTTTACGAAATATATTTGTCAATTTAAACAATATTTTTCTCATAGATGTTCTATAATCTGTAAGGTTTTTGATGTTTAAAAGCTGC
The DNA here is from genome assembly GCF_902827175.1 of Gymnodraco acuticeps. NCBI lineage: Eukaryota > Metazoa > Chordata > Actinopteri > Perciformes > Bathydraconidae > Gymnodraco > Gymnodraco acuticeps. The sequence goes on from NW_022991258.1 coordinate 518,405, forward strand.
ACACACCTCCTTCCTGTGAACCTAACTTCACCAGTTCAGTTTATATTCTCACTTTCATGTCTTCTGTCTTTATTAGACACACATATGCATGTTGGTGAACTGTTGTCGAAATATGAATAAGAAAAAATGCCTAGTTTGGGCTTAAACAAACAATATCAGGTAAATGATTTGTCACCTTTTGTTTATAATACTTTTTTAAACTTGAATTCAGAAGAAATGTGTTTTGTCCTCTGTACTCCCCGCATGCTACCTCATGAACTGTCTAAATGTGGCTCTACAATAATGTTTTTAGTGAAAATCTGCATGATGACTAACGATAAACCTCAATGGAGCTCCAGTGACACATTCTGTATCCTGTGTGTATATAATAAATGTATTTAACATGTTAAGATGTGTCGTTCTGCTGCACTGACTCTAAAATGTGTTGCTGTGCATCAGGTGCCCGTTGCCGACCAGTTTTTATTATTTGTACTACAGTAGTCTTTTCTATCGTCTGTCTCTTTACTATCATCCATATTTTATTGTTGCAATAATAATGTTTATTCATCACACTGTACTTTGTTTTTATTGTTATATATAATACTGCCAGTTATGTTGATGATGAATATAAATACAATTAAAGATCTTTTATAATTTCCAGTGTTTGTGATATTTAAAAAAATATATATAACCCTCACCAAGGAATCTGATGTTTCCTAAATGCAGAGGAAATATATTTATTTTTTTATTAACCTAAATAACAAAATGATAGAATATATTTGAAACAAAATATATGCTTGTCTGTACAAAATAAATACGAACTTTCAAACTGTTGTTGAACCGTCGGTCCAAAGTCAAACGATATTCAATTGACTATACTAGTACATATTCATAAACAGTAAATAAAATCATTTCCTACCAATAGATTGTTGCAGCTCTATTGTAGAATGTGTGTAATGTTCTGTGGCATTGCTGACGGCAAGCAGAAATAAAAAGCAAGAAGAAATAAAGCGAAATGAGTTAGCAAAGAAAACCATGGTCAGGAGAAGTTAACACCAAAAGCAGGAAAATAAAACATCACTCACACAGTAACGCCACAATTTAGAGAGACCATCAAACGGCATTTAATTAGAAAACATGAACATAATTTATGTTTGGTCCTAACACACACATAGCATCAATCATTAGAAACTTAACAACACGTATTTCAGTTGATTCCACTGACATGAGTACTCATTATTTTGCATCTATTTCAACAATTGAAGGAATCTCCCTTGCGATGAGCACAGTCATGTTTTACAATATCCAAGGCAAAGTCATCACTGAAAAAAACCAAACTGAAAAGTTCAAGTTAAGTTATGGTAAGGCTTTTACACAGGCAGACACATTAAAGAGGCTTCAACTCAGAGTTCAATAACCTCCCCACAACACGTTTGGCAAAACATTGAGGGCGGAAAATATGAAATGAAGACACTTAGGCCCCGGCCACACGAGGACGATAACGGTCGTTTCCGTTACCGTTTTGTAGACCATTCGGCCACACTAGGACGACAGAATACGGCACTAAACGACTACGGTAACGGTTCCCAAGGTGGATAGAACGGCATACGCAACGCTCTGGGGGGTCCAACGGCTCCGTGTGTGCGCCCTATACGATCATTTTCTGATAATGATGAGGCAATAGCCCCGCCTCTCCCCACCTCTGCTGCTCACCCCCGCGTCAAAGTAAACTGCACACTGAATTCAGATTATTTATCTTTCTCTCGATATGGAGCTAAATGCGAGTGAATTTAATCTGACAGGACGGAGACACGCAGCTCTGCTCACCTGCAGCTCCTCCCGCTGTGATGCGGCGGTGAACGGAGTAAAACACACACTTCAAGTCAGATCATCACCCTTAGCTATTTTAATTACCTCTCAAACTAGTTATAAATATGTTTATTTTTACTGTCGGCCGGGTCACTCATTACTGGATCAGCTGCTGCATGAGAGACACTGGCGCTGTCCGAAGAGAGGGAGGAAAAAGAGAGGCTCCGTGTATTTTATTATTATTATATTATATAGAGTCGTTATTCATTTGTTTTAAAGCTCAATAAATAACAAAGAAGACCTTTGACCGGCACTTTTATAATTTTGTCCGGTAGATTTAAACTTTAATACACGTTGACTGGCGAAAAACTCTGCCCGGTTCCCTCGGCCCCCAATAAACAGAAGGGCAACCATGACAACCATGCTTCTTCGCTGCTTTTGTGGAGGAAGTTACAGCGCCACGTACAGGCTCCTTCATATGTACTGCAGCTTCTCCAGCGGTTGGAGCTAAACGGAGCTGTCTCGTGTGGACAGACACTATTCGGTGAATATTGCGTGTGGACGGAAACTTTTTTGTGATTGCGTTTGCGTTAATCCTATGCGTTTAGCCGTTTTTGTCCTTGTGTGGCCGGGGCCTTAAAATCCAGATTAAGTTTTTTTTTTTTTTTTATTATAATGATTTTAAAATCACATAGCCTACCTGCAATAAGCTCAAGAAGATTCAATGTTTAAAATCACAATTTAACATTAATCACAGTTTTTTGTAAAACTTGTGGGGGAACTTGGCACACTTTTTAAAATGAAAAGACATGAAGACATTTTGGACCCGTCTTAAGAAGCAGGTTCTTTGAGTTTTAAGAGAACTTGTTTGCCAAATAAAAGCCCCGAACCACATCAAATCAAGAACACAGAATGATGTTTAAATATTATTTCTGAATCCACGTTATCCACATAGCTTACGTCTTTAAGACCCTCTTACCTCTAACCTGTTTTGTTAACCTTTTTTTTTACCGGTTTCCTACCTTGCTATTTATGTCTTATTTGGCTCATATCTAACTGTGTTGTTTATACCCAAACAAAAACAAAAACGGATTGCAGCTCAAACATTATATATTAAACTAAACTTTAATATATGTCTGGATAATCTACATTAGTGGCTTAAACCTAAATACTGCCATGCCTGAATCATTATCACCTTTACTCGCAGTTCACGTCTTCTTGCCACATTTTCAAGATTGTTAAGAAATGTGTAGAAAATAGCCCTTGAAAGGGTCAAACAGCAGAACTGTTTCAACTCAATGCCCCCCCCCCCCTCACCATCATCTGAAGATTGGGTCTTTACAACGGATTGAACAAGTCACCAACAATTGGTTCACAACAACAGCTGATCTAGCAACACTATAAAAAAAGATTATTCTCATATTAATATTGGCATCTGTTTTAGTGTAAATGCATAAAAAGCAGGCAGTCTTTGTTCAGACAAAAGTCTCTCTTAAGCCTCTGTGATACCCCTCGCCTCTTATCACAGTGTGATTGAAAAAAAAGAAACAAATAAAAGTCCCAGAGATGAAGAGGAATCCCATTGTCCCAGATCGGAGTTGAATCCAGGAGCTTCAGGATACTCTTCTCCATCCAATCAGTGTTCAAATAATATATCAAGAGGGGGTTGATACACCTTTTTCTGATTCAGATTGACAGAATACTTCAACAGTTGTTATCTTAAGAGAAAAAATTAAATAAAAAAGTGCACAAAAATCCAAAAAGGTGCCTTTCTGTAGAGATGAGGGTCGGGCTGAGGGATGATGGAGGCCAGTTGTTGTTTAGGACGTCTGGCACTGAACTCCCCCCGGGCTGGCGTAGTCCTCTTCCTCCATGTAGTAGTACTGATGATTGTTTCTTCTTCTCTTCTCCATGTCGCAGTCCTCCAGGTCGGCGTAGATGTAGAGGTCGTCGTCCATGCTCTCTGGCTGCTCTGCATCCGGCTTCTCTGGGAAGAAGCGCTCCAGCTCCTTCAGCCTGTCCTTGGAGAGGAAGTTGGCTTTCGGGAACACCACCTGTAGGAAAACAGCAAACTTGTAACTCCTCAGCCTTATCGGTTTAGTATTGAGATTATTTTTGTTAAGTAAACTAAAAGGCATAAGTGAAACAAATCTAGGTTTTATAACTTTGACAGAGACATATGTTCAATGTGGGGGAGACAATGTGCAAATCTGATTCTCTGAAGATTGTCAAGAGTTCATGAGAACACAGCTTATTAGGCTCATATCAATCTATTGTCTTGTACAGAAAGAAAAGCATATGAAAAAAAAGATATAACAAAGAAAAAAGAGGGAAAAAGAATGAAAGAAAGACAATGAATATGAATATTAGTCTTCCTACCGTGAAGTTAATAATAAGACGCCCCTTCTCAAACGGCCTGCGGTACATGGGCATCCCTTCATTCACGACGCACTTTGTGTCTCCAGGCTTGATCAACTCCCCTGTGATTAAGGAAATGGGTCACTTTAGGCAGGAAAATCAGAAACACTTCACTCGTCATTTTAAATAATGTTGCCAATCCCATATCAATGCATCGGGGCCAGGGCATACCCTATTAATTGTTTTCAGCAAAGATCAGATGTTTTTGAAACTTTTTACACTGACTGACTTAGCAACGTAATGTACCATCATCTTTCAATTTGGAAAAAATAGAAATGAGATGTCTCATGTTGTCTTAGCCGGCCAGATCACACCATTAACGGTTTGTTTTATTTGCACAACAGTTTGACTGATTTACAAGACCATTAATTAGCTAAATCTGGGCATTCATATATTTGATCAACATCAGTGGAGCATCAATACAGTGAAGTGTGGAGTGCAATGAATAACTCTCCACAAACACACTCACGACTCAGCAGTGTTCATTCCGCTGCATGTGTGTGTGTGTGACAGCTAACAGCTATATGAGTGACTGATGTCTGTTAGATGAACCAGCCCTGCTAACTATGATAAATGTTGATGCATATCATTTCAAATGTTAATCATTTGTAATCCTGGTGCAGGAAATCCTTTGGCTCACCTGGGTTTGAGGTGATGAGGAGAGTTCTGTTGTCCATTGTCTGAACGGGCTTCTTGAAACCACACAGAGCCTCCACCAGCTGTAGCTCTATGGACATGACCAGGTCCTCTCCTTTCCTGGTGACAGCAAGAAGAGTAGAAAAAAAGGAAAGGAAAAACAAGGTGATGTTAGCGTGTTGCTATGTAGCACAGGGTACAGAATCAGCTACTAATAGGTCAAGATTTAAAAGCAATGTGAATTTGATTGTGTTTAACTTCAAACAGCAATGCAAAATGAGGCTTTGGGTTATTATTAAGATGTATACTGACATCTGGTGTTTAAAATGGATGCTTCAACTATGACATATACCACTTGAGTATTCAAAAACCAGGTATATATATTCCCTCTCTCTACAAGCTGCATTAATCGACCATACAAGAATCTTAGAATTACTATCTCTCATTCATCTGGTTGCATCTTAGAATTTATTTAATGTATTATCTTAATAGTTATCACTAGATCAAACAGCATTTAATTGTATTTCACTGAACAATATTTAACCTTACATTCTGTGTTTTTCACCTGCAATGTTTTATTCAAATGTTTCGTATTCTGTTAATAAAACCCTTGACTCATATACATACAAACAAAAAAGACACATGATAAGAGAAAATATTACCTTGTGAAAGTTGAATGTTCTCTCTGGTCCAAGACAATGATGATGTCCCCTGGCTCGATGCCCGGCTCCTGGTCTCCCTCTCCATGGAAAACGATCTTCTGGCCATCTCTCATTCCTGTGGAAGTTAAATCATCCGTATTTGTTTTTTCTTGTTCAACAGTCAGAGAAACATTTACATAAGCTCTCTCTTCAATCTCTTACCTTTGTCGATGTGGACCTCCAGGACCTTCTTCTGCCTCATGATCTTCCTCCCCACGCAGGTTTTGCAGCGGTCCTTGTGGCTGATCCTCTGGCCCTGGCCCTGGCAGCTGTGGCACACGGTGGACACCTGCTGCACCATGCCTGGGACCAGCTGGTGCATACGGACCTGCATCCCTGTGCCGTGGCAGGACATGCACATCTGGGCCGCTCCTTTCCGACTCCCACGACCTGCCGAGAGAAATAAACGGTCAGCACACAAGGTTCACTGAGAACTACACCTGCACTCACTAGTCTGTGTTGCATATAGAGTGTGTGTTACATGTAGGGGGATCAGGTGCCAACAAGCAACATGCGGGACATGTTACTGCATTGCTAAGAGCTAGATTAGATGTTTATATAAATGTCGATCTAACAACATATCTATGAAACTATAAGCTTATAAATATGAATAACAACACTTTACTTTGGTTTAATGTTTGCACAAACTATGCAAGTGAAGGAATTAAATATATTTGTTTTGAATGGAATTAACATAACAAATGATTATGACCAGAAAAGAATGACCGGAGCTAGTTTACTGCCACAGTCTGCTGACCTGTGCAACCGATTGCTGCACAGCGTGCTAAACGTTTATTAAATCAGCTGCTGTTACCTCAGTTATTTTGGTTTCAGGAGGAATGTATCCATAGATCGATATTTTCTTTATGGGTCAGGCGTTTTTTTTTAGTTACAGGGAAGCGTCTCTTCAAAACATATTCACCTCTGTGAGTAATTTTTAAAAAATCTGGCAAATCTGACAATAACTCGCCCTCCACCGGCTCCACCCATAAGTTAATACATTTCTCTGTTGATTGATTGACATCTGCTACGCTAATGGTGATGATGGCCCTTCTCGTTTTCTACACACCTTTGTATAAAAGCCTTTAAGACGGGCGACTGTCAATCAAATGCGGGACATCGGCTACATTTGTGGGACAAATTATAAAAATGCTGCACAAAGCGGGAAACCTGGTCACCCTAGTTACATGTTGTGATCATGGATGTTGCCCCTGGTTTCTGTTATGTGATTGTGATGTGCTGTATCTGACATGTATGTAGGAACGTGTGTTGTTTGCAATTTATTGTTCTCTTTTATCCTTTCACCTGCATCTACTTGTCTTTCATCCTTTTTTTTAATAACTAATGCTGTTGATGTATTGTGATTTTAAGGGTGACCATTATCATCTGGTCGGGGACAACAGCTGGAAATTAGCAATGTTTGCTAAAGCTGCCCCATTTACTGTGTTGTGTGACAGTTGATCAATGGGGACTGTCCACGACAAATAAACTAAACACAAGATGACAAAGATGAAGGCACTTTCTGTTCAAGGTCCGGCACATATAATAAAGTGTGGTGTCATGGCGAGCGAGTACTGGATTACCTTTATAAGACTGAGGTGTTTGTGATTGAACAAAGAGGCTTTTCATGGCCTGCTTTCGTCTGTGTTTGCTTGAAAGCGTTCTAGTATTTAGGGGTGCAACAACTAATCGACTTAATCGATTAAAATCGATGACCAAATTAGTTGCCAACTAATTCAGTCGTCGATTCGTTGGTGACGTCATTATGTGTGTTTTACGCGCCGTTAAGCTCCAACGTTATCGGTCTTTTTATCGGTACTGGAGACATTTAAAAAATATATGTCATGTATTATTGCTACAAAAACATTATATCGCAGTCTTAGTGTCGCCAACTCGTTTCTAATATGCAAAAAGACAACAAAATTGCGTCTTTGATGTATTTTCGATCAGACGAGATCTCTCTCCCGTCTGTGTGCGAGGGGGCGGGGCAGTTTACACACACGCAGCTGCTACATGCAGCAACACACTGCGGAGATGGCGGAGAGAACGCGCTCCGAGGTGTGGTTAAACTTTACCTGTCTCGATGTGGACAATGCTCGTTGCCAAAAGTGCAATAAGAGTTTAGCATGTAAGGGCGGGAACACAAGCAATTTGTCTAAACATTAGCAAAAGTGCTCCACATTCAGACGGAGAAATGCACCGGGTTCGACCGTCTTTCTAGTAGCTCTGTAGCCCCATCCACGAGTAACGTTTCCACGTCAGGTGTTATGTATGCTAGCAGCAACACACGGAGTTAACTCCATTATACAAACATGGGTTAATGATTAGAGGAAACTGAGTTATTTAGTTTGTTAAAGTTTCAGCTATTCTGTTTACAGTTCTGTCATCAGATTATTTAATACGATTTGTTAAAACACTGTTGTTTCTTTTGATGTGAAATATTATTTATTTAATTTAAATAAAAAGCAATGTTAATTTTGTTCAAAATGTGTTTAGTTAATTTAATAATATATGTATTTTTGAATCAAGTATTCATCTTTATTGTCTTCATTGTTAGTTTCCACATGCCTAAAACAACCTCAAGCTAAATCTAAAAGTTGATGGCTAAATAAGAGCGTTTGAGAAATTGTGCAAGGCATAATAGTCCGAATAGTCGATTAATCGTTTCATTAATCGATAGATTAATCGATTATCAAATTAGTCGTTTGTTGCAGCCCTAGTATTACATAACAAGGTCTGTGATAAATACTTACAAGTACACAGAAAGTATAGCAGAAGACATACCTTCACATCTCTCACAAATAGTGTTCTTCTGAAGGGCCAGTTTCCTTGTAGCTCCGTTATAAAGATCATCCAGCGTCACTGAAATCTGATGAACAATGTTCTTTCCTGGGACGGGACAAATCACATTTCTTGGAATAAGGTTGGCAGTTGGAGAGATTTTTACAAGACACTCCTTGTATCAGTTTCCTTCAAATAACATTCAACATACCTAACATAAATCCTAATAATCCTAATTGCAGAACAAGAGAAACTGGGATGAGAGATGATACTGGGCATTATGTGGAGAGCAGCTGTGTGTTTACTTCTCTATTAAGGCTCAGGAGGTTTTATAGCCAAACCGCATGGTCACACATACAATCATAAGTTGCTGTGCAGCCAGTTAGGACTTCATTGATCATGCTTTCTCCACAGCCCTGTGTTTTGGCTTTAATTCGGTTACAGTTCTTGGTCTCATGGCAAAGTATATCCAGAATATTTGTGTGGTTTTGACTGTTGATCCGACAAAAGAAGAAACACACATTAATCAATTCTGGAAATAATCATTTGTTTGGTCAACAATGAACTAAGTGTTCCATATTTCAACTTCATGCTAGTTAAAAGAAGAGGCTCTGGCCAAGAAGAAAAACATTATTGCTTTATAACACTGACAAGAAAAACCGACACATCAAATCTTAGCTAAAAACATTATGCTAGTTTAAGGATTCATTCTTAAATGTTTTTTTACCTTTTCTCTCTCTGTGCATCCGACTACCCCCACCAAAAAACAAGTCAAAGATGTCCATGGGCGATGCAAAGTTCCCACCACAACCCCCTCCTCCACCAGACCCTCCTTCCTTTATAGCCTTTTCTCCTCCACGGTCATACACCTCTCTCTTCTTGGCATCTGACAAAACCTCATATGCCTGTGAGATCTGCTTGAACTACAGGTCAAATAAAGAAAAAACATATAATATATTACAACATATACAATTGTTTATGTAATATATACAAGTTATCTACCTTGCTGACGTGTGCAAAATTAATAGGTGATGTCTGATTATACCATGGCCCTTTAAATACTTTTTTATATGGCCTCTACAAATGGCAAAAGAACATTTTGATAAAATCTACCAAATGACAGAAAAGCCTGATTCGTTAGATCAATGTATTAATATCTTTCATCCTGAAATATTTTAAGACGTGCACATTAATAAGGCTGTGTTTCAAGTATAAGAATGCTACCCTTACCAATAAATGTGGACATTTCTATAACATATGTTGCCTTTTCTATGTAAGAAAAAGGACTGCAAACAGTCTTACCTTCTCTCCTTCTGTGGGGTTTTTGTCGGGGTGATATTTCAAGGCTAGTTTGCGATAGGCCCTTTTCAGTTCATCTGGAGTGGCATTAGGTTTCACACCCAACGTGTCATAGAAGCCCGTTTCCTTCACCATGATTGTCTTTCACCGACAAACCTTGGAAAATCTGAAGAAAGATGAAAACATATCATACATTTAGTTAGTGTTTAGCTCTTAAACACCTTCAAAATCTACACAATGTGCCTACCAGTATTGATAATAAAAGAGAAACAACATGGTAATAAAGTACGAGCCTGCACCATGTCATTGTGACAAGAGGAAGATATTCTTTTAACCATGAAAAAACATTCAAAGCACATCATCATCTGGCTGAACTGTGAGAGAGGACCTCATGTTGTTGGATGTGAACATGTGAGGGTTGTAGTTAGCTTGAAAAAGGGCTAAATTGTAATATATGCTTTATGCCTTTTTATTATTCTAACATTAATTGCAACATCTCAAACATTCTCTTGCACTTTTTTATTTGTTTTATGTCCTATATATATATTCATGTTGCATTGTTGGAGGAGCCTGTGACTTAAGTTTTTCATTGCCATATCTAAAATGTAGCTACTTGACAATAAAGCCTTGAATTGAATTGAATGCGAATATTCCCTAAAATCCCCACTTTAACATATGAGGGTGAACACAGCACAATTCAACAGCACCAACAACTACAATCTCTACAATGAACAGTTCATTGAATCAATACATCTCTAAAATAGCTAGGTGTAGCAATTGAAATTCCTATTGGCTCGCTAGATCATGGGTGGATCCTACAAAAGGTTCCCTAGTTTCGCTTTCCATTTCTGGAGAATGATCAGTAGCAGTTACATCATGTGATGTGGATAACAGTTGATTGTGATGAAATACTTAATATGTTATGAAAGGTTTCCTCACATCAGGGAGGCAGGGGCTCAGCCACGCACTGTGTCCACCACAAGTTTATTTTTGGTTGACACGAGGTAATAATCGATTCTTAACAACTACCTGTTACTGCTCATGGTGAAGACAGTGGCAATTAGTCATATATATCACTGTTCGTACTTTAGCTAGCCCCTTACATGACACGCTGAAGTTAGTTTCAGATTCGAAGCTTCCGGTTAGGCATTTAAGTGAAAAGCTAAAAGGAACACACGGGGGATCGGTCGCCACTTGTATGTTGACTCATTTACATTTTAGCCTCACAACGTGTACGATGCAGTTACGAAACTTAACAGATGTGCCATTCGTCAACAACTACACTTGAGCTTTTCTAACTATGTTCATCTAAACGTAATCAAGATTGTAATTTTAAATTTTTACCAATATAATTAATTCAAAAATGTGAAAGTATGTTTAACGAAGAGTCAATTGCTATTGTGTCTTAACACTGATTCACAACAAGAGAAGCACAACAACGTAAATGCAGAGGCTAAGCCTACGATTATAAAGCTAACTTAATCGTGTACTAGCCAAACCCCTGATAGCATGGCTAATGCTAACACGCTAGCTCTATGCTTTTTCTGACCACAAATTACTGAATAAACTGTGAAGCTGATATATACACCATATTAAGCACATTATCATTTCCTCACCTTGTATGGAAACAGTAGTTTGAATCCTTACAGCCTCAGTTTACAGAAAGGCTCTTCCAGAAGCTTCCAACTCGCCTCTACAAAAAGCTGATTCAGTGACGTCTATTTCCTGCGACCCGGCTCACCAAAACAAAGCGTGGGCTGAAACCGTTTTGTGACTGTTACAATCGCACATAATATGCTAAAATGCCGATTTGCTGGCTTATCAGCGAGGAGGGCAATCACAAACCCATCCGACTGCCTCACTTGCAGACTGTGGTCCTGGGTCGAGGTCCAGAGACGACTATTAAAGACAAAAAATGCTCTCGGCACCAAGGTAACGTAACAAAAAACGATACATTTCTTTTGATGCACTGGCTATGTTAGCTAACATCATCAGTCAAACGTAAACAAATAGTGAAATGCCATAAAATAAAAATAAATGTCATGCTTCCACCATGGGGTATTGTTTATTATAGTTTTTTCCAACAGACATATATTACATTATACAATGCAGTATAACCAGAGGTGGCACAAGTACTAACATTGTGTACTTAAGTAAAAGTAGAAATACCAGAGTGTAGGAGTACTCAGCAGCATTCAAAATGTTACTCAAGTAAAAGTACAAAAGTATTAGCATCACAATATCCTTAAAATAAAAATAGTACAAGTTCTCTTTAATACAGATTGGTCAATTTTAGAATAATATATGTTATAAGTTTTGATTATAATTATTGATGCATTACAGTGTTTATCAATGCTGGTAAATCGGCAGCTAGTGATAATCACTTTGTATTCTGCAGGGAGCTTGTGAATCTACTCCAGGTGTAACTAAAGTCTGATTTAAGTGATTATTATATTGCACATCATTAATCAACATCTGTAAAGTAACTTTATGTACTAAATAAATGTAGTGGAGTAAAAGTACATTATTTACCTCTGAATTGTAGTGGAGTAGAAGTACAAAGTAACATAACATGGAAATACTCAAGTAAAGTTCAAGTATCTCAAAATTGTACTTGAGTAAATGTACTTTGTAACTGTACACCTCAGTGTATAACATAGTACACATAATACGATCAAAAGCTGGTTACAGGCTATCAAATACACAATAACACACAAAACACATATTCCTCTCTAATTTCATTGTGTACATTGCGGTTTAAATAATTGTCATATACTGTTCTTTTTTATTCAAACTTTAATCCGTACATATTGTATTCCTTCCCAACCAGTTGAATTGAAAGCAGAATGCAACAAAGGTTATGTCAAAGTTAAACAGGTAAGACGCATGTCAGCTTGAAACTCATGCAATGATTGTGTGGAATGCTTGTGGAGGCGTGTGGCGCAGTGGATAGAGCCCTGCTCTTGGGATCAGGGGGTCACAGGTGCAAACCCCACTGCAGCATGTCGTTGTGTCCCTGGTTGATTGTCCACAGTATTGAGTATGTAAGTCGCTTTGGATAAAAGCATCTAACAAGTAACATGTAATGTAATGTAATGTATGCTCAGTCTGATAAATTACTTTTAATCCACCACTCTCTATTTATCACTCTGCATCTTCTGTCTTTATTCCAAGCTGGGCTTGAATCCAACATCCATAGACTCTGTGGTGGTGGGTAAGGACAGTGAGGTCAAAATGAAGGCCAGACAGAAGCTTCATATTGTCAACCAGCTCTACCTATACACTGTACAGTTCAAGGAGGATACCACCGGGGGCCACGGGGGAAACAAAAGACCCCGAGAGATGGCTTCAGAGGAGAGAGAGAGCCACAGAGAGGCTCTGAGTGTGAAAGCAGCCAAACAGACAGAAAAGATCTCTGTGCCAGACAGCCTGGGAGAAAACATAAAAAACACAGTGAGAGAAGAAACCTTTTTGAAATATATATTTTTTAATTACTTCCAAATGTCCAATTATCTTGAATACATTTTATTAAGACCTGTTACACAGAAAAAAAATCATAACGTTACATTTTTTGCAGGAAAGTTTTGCACCTTGGAGCCAAGGCCTGAAGACCTCAATGCAAGACCCAAAGATGCAGGTAGCTTTTATAAAAAAAACAAAATAACAGTTGCTATAATACTTACTGATCTGGATGTTATCAAATGTTATCAAATAACTGTCTTCATTCTCTAGGTGTATAAGGATGATAAAGTAGTAGTCATTAAAGATAAATACCCCAAAGCTCGCTACCACTGGTTGGTCCTCCCGTGGCAGACCATTTCCAGCCTGAAGGCCTTGCGAGAGGAGCACTACGATCTGGTGAAACACATGCATCAAGTCGCTGAGCAGATGGTTCAACAATGCCCAGATGCCACATCATTACGCTTCCGCACCGGGTACCATGCCATCCCCAGTATGAGGTAAGTAATAAGGACCCGGCTGGTGTTTCAGGATTTATTTAAAATACTGTATTTTACCGGCATTATTTCTACAGGATATTATCTGTTAACATCATGCCTTTTCACTTATAGACAGCCACTGATATCTGTTAAAGCTAGTACAGTAACAGCATAGTTTAAGAATGGCTGCCTTTGGCTAAACCAAAAGCATTTATCATTTTCCACCTTGTCTTTACCAGTCTAGATTTATTTTCTGTGATTTCTTCCTTTTGAAATAGTTTCTTCCCTTTTTTAAATGGTCTTTTATTGTTGTATTCAACACTTACCCAAGTTAATTCTCTTTGAGTATTTAAAGGGGACCTATCATGCAAAATGCACTCTTGTACGTCTTTTATACATGAATATGTGTCCCCGGTCAGGGAAGTCACCAAGTGTCAGAAAATACAACCCTCTCTCTTTTCCTCTATACCCAAATCTCTAAAAAAGGGGCTGTAACGGATATGATACAGACTGATCCAGATTTGAATTATTTTCTACGTCACAAAAGGGGTCCTCCGCTTAGTGGTCAATTCTCCACCTATCAGGGGAATGAGAGTTTGGGCCACGGCCGGCCATTGCCGCTCGAAAGCTCTGGAGACGCTGTAGTACATATGCCAGGCCTGTAAGTGGCGCTGTAGTCTGCCACAAAAGCAGCGAAGAAGACTTCCCGCCCATGGTTGCCATGGTTGCCCTTCTGTTTATTCTCCGCTGTGGCTCTTTTTCTCCCTCCCCGAGGCAAGTGTTTGCGCCTCCTGCTTTAAAACAAATGAATAATGACATATGTAAGGGATAATGTGCAGCGACGCGGTCATTATGGGGAAAAGAACACAGACAGGCTGTCACATTGGCCACATTCTCAACAAAGTAACGATATGACTCCCAATATTAATTGAAATGCTTTTATGGATTTAGAAAATGATTTTATTGATTTAAAAAATAGTTGTATTGATTTAAATTGACATGCATCCACTAAAAAAAATAGTCCGTTGTTACTGTTTGAACTAACGTAGCAACGGCAGGAACTGCTTCGATAGCGTTTTTGATGAGCTTTTTGATTACAGATTTGAAAACATCGTTGCTTGCTTTACAAGTAGCACAATTCATTATGTCAAACCTTGGAAAGTATCTAGATATCCCTGCCCTAATGCCAAAGTAACTAGCAACTGAATATGTGTCGCCGTTTGATGTCTATGTCTGGACCGCTGAGTAAAAAGGAGGGTTTCTGCCCCATTACTTCTCTTCTTACTTCTATAAGAATAAAACACGGAGGACGGAGATCTCTTTTTCTCCCCCTCTTCTGACAGCCCAGCAGCTGATCTCAAAGCACGCTCCCCTCTCCTGCAGGGGGGCGTGGTCAGCTGCAGCTCACAGAATCAGCCCCCTGCAAAAACAGCGCTGGAAAGAGCAAATAGAGCGAAATGAGGCATGGCTAAAATGCAGGATCTGTTTGGTATTTTGAAAAAAAAACTATATTTATATACTTTATATAGGTATGGCCCTACAATATATTGTTCAAATATAGCATGATATGTCCCCTTTAATTTGCAGTATCAATGCACTGGCCTCACTCTGCTTTACATGCAGGTCACATAATGGCAATAAAATGTTATTATCAAAAGTAAGCCTGTTTAGCTCATTTACTTGAGACAGAAATCAGAAGTCATTGTTGGTGGTGTACACATTTCATTTACCCCAATACCACCAAAAACAAAAACGGTGGTACCCATTTTGAAAATGTGACCCCATAGTTAATGAGCAAAATGGTTAATACATATTTGCTATAAATGTATATGAAATTAACAAATGTTGTGTATATTTTCTCTTACAGTCAAGTACACTTGCATGTGATCAGCCAAGACTTTGACTCCCCTTCTTTAAAGAACAAGAAACACTGGAACTCATTCACAACTGACTATTTCATGGACTCCCAAGGTGAGAACAAATTGCAAATCTTATAAGTTGACGACTTGAATCACAGTGGTAAATTGTTTCTATAACTACAATAACTTTTGACACTTTTTGTTATTTACAGATGTCATTCAGATGCTGGAAACAGATGGGAAAGTAACCGTCAAAGAAGGAACCAGCGAGTTATTGAAACTTCCTCTCCGCTGTCACATCTGTCGTAAAGAGCTTCCCACCATACCAGCGCTAAAGGAACACCTGAAGTCTCACCTCCCCAGATAAGAAAGTGACCTCAAAGGGAACACATGCCTCAGTTAATGTTGGGTTCATTTAGAAATGTAGTCAATTGAGCAATTTTTTGTTCAGATTCTTAAGTGACTAGAGCACTATGTTGTAGCTGAAGTTGTATTTTCAACTAGAAAGACACATGTAAGACACGTATAATCCTTTTTGACACAAGAGACTGACAAACCAACAGAACAAATTCAATTTATGTTAGATTTCCTTAACCAAACCCCCAACTCTCTGGTTTGGAGAATGCCAAAATATTGTATTTTGTTTCAACATTTCATATGTTTAAATATGTTCTATTAAAATGTTTTCGAAAAACAAAATACGAGGTTCAAATTTGTATTGAAATGATGGCATGTTTTCTCTTATAGTGCAATAACTGTGTACACACCCTTGTGTAAAGCATGATGTCAGTCTGAAAAGCTTTGGAGATTCTTATTCTGTTGTGAATTTAACAAAGGCTTTTGAGGAGTATGAAGTATCACTGTCAAATATGTCGTTAAATGAATTATGATATAAGAAGAGACATTAAGAAGGGTTGGAGCATTACCTCACAGGTAATAATACCAGTGTTTGGAAAAAGACAGTTTTATTCAAGTGAAAGGTGACTTGGAGTTGGATTTTATTATTTTATTGACAGTTGTCACCTAATGATGACCATATGCGTCACTTTGTTTTTTGTCATTATTTTTAAAAAGATTTTAAATAACACTACTACAATGCCCCCCCCCCCCCCCTGCAAACAATACTTACATATGCTTACACGTTTTTTTTGACAACTAATGAAGAAGCTATGTTACACTGCTGCAAAATCTTTTTTGCTTTTAGGCGGCCAACCAGATTTGTTGAACTGGTAACAGTGTGACAAATATTTTTGTTTATTTAATTTTGGCGAATCATCGCTGAATTTGATTCAATGTAATTGAAAGGTACACTGTGTAATAGTGAGGTTTCTAAATTGCAACCAACTGTGGACCTCTCCCTTTATAAGCGTGTACAAAAATCTACAGTGGCCATCCATTGCCATAACAACATGAAAGGCCTTCTCTAGAGCCAGTGTTTTTTTTCTTCCGATTGAAGTACTGTAGTAACACGGCAAAGAGAAGAGAGTGAAATAGACCGGCTCGCTATGTATATATGAAGGGCTTATTCTAAGCTAATCACAACAAAAAATAGTTATAGGTGATTATACACATTAATGGAAACCTAATTATGAATACCATAATCAATTATATCTTAGAGAACCCCTATAAATACTCCACAGTGTACTTTAGAGATAGAGATATTATCTCAACATTGTGATTGAGCCTGTGCGCAAATGCAGAACATCTAGTATACTTGTAAGGCATCCAAGTGAATACTCACCTTAGTAGTACAATTACCCCAAGCACAAGACTAAAAAAAATACTGCAGGTGATAAAGTTGCTACGTTTATGTTGTAGAATGGCTCTAAACTTAATCCCACTTAGAATCTATGGCACTGTTCATAAACCACAGTGCTGCTCCACAAACCTAGATGATATATACAGTGTAAATTCCGCCAAGAGAAATGCAATGCAGAATAATGTTCAAAGATTCTACTTGCTGATTGCAACAATCTTAAGACTGTTAATGCATGCATACAAAAATGTTCTTTGTTATTGCATAGGGGTTGAATATTTGTGCAAGCAGTATATGTGATTTATGTTTAACAACTGGTTTTGCCTTTGTAAATAACCAGGGCATAATTGTTCTGAAATAATGTATATTTTGGTTTGTTGGAAGCTGGAAAAATGTCAGGCCCTTGGAGCCAGAGGCGTCTTGTTCCTAGCCCGGCCTGGAATAAAGAAGGAATGGACCTGCGAAGTAATGATGCCAAGGTGCAATGTCAGCAGCAATGCCTCCACCTGCCTCCGAAGGATGGAGGTGTTATTTGAATTTGTTGCGAAAGGTATTGTTGTCTGTTAAAGTGAATAAAGAAATTAAGTAGGTAGTACTGTAACTTACATTTTTGTAGAATTAACCAATAATGTCATTGGAAATGAAATTAGACACTTAGATGTCGTTTTCTTAATAAAGTTTAGGAGGAGCCCATAGGGGTAATTGACAGCAATTAACTTACACCTCTTCCTTAAATCAAGCATACAAATGGGAGAACTAGTGAATTACATGATGTTGTTGATGCTATCCAAAGCTTATTTTCTTTAATCTAGGTTGGAGTCATACAGAGCCTGCAGCAGCCTCCGAAACCCCACAGCCTCCTGCGGAAAACTCGCCAGCCACATCAAGTAATTGCAGAAGTCTATTGTACCACTCTTTTTGATTGTTTTCTGACTATATTCGTTATATGAGGATTTTCTAAACAGCCAGGAGCTGACCATTCAAAATGACATTTGTTGAACTGCCTAATGAGACAAATAACACCTAAGAACTTAATGTGATTACTTTTATTAGCACTTATGAGGACATTCCTATTGGTGGGGTTAGAGACCAATGTGTCCTTTTTCTGTGGTAAAATTATGTTTGCATGGTGCATTGAGTGGTTGTACTTGATGCAATATAAACTTGTGTTATTTTTGTAAGCTTCAAAGTCATTGTCACTTTTAACAGCAACTTGTATGTTTTACAAATTGTAACCTTTTCTTTTTCAGAAGTTGTCATTGCCACCGCAGACACCCCCACCGAGTCCTCTGGTAAGTCGCACAGCATAGTTCATCGCGAATTCCAGTAAAATAGGAGGTTCTGTACATTGAAGAAGGTGGCGTACATCCATTCTACTCTTTCTACTTCTATGTAGGAAACCTATCCGAGGAGATGTACACCCTGACACTCATCCCTGTCCGAGCTGCAAGCATCTATTCACTCCCTTCACCATCGGCTGCATCCCAGCCAGGGAAGAGGAAGAAGGGTTAGTGTTTTGTTTGTGTGATTCATTACATTTTAAATAATGAGTGTTGAGTGTTATTTGCCCTCTGGCATCATGGTTTATAATAATAACACTTGTCATTTAAATGCACCTTTCAAGGAACCCACGGTCATTTTACATATACAACAGAAATACAACACAATTCACAGATATCTTAGGGAAACCGTCTTTCCATAAATAGGGTGTGATTTGTCATAAAGTCACAGCTGGACGCTAACAAAAAATATTATGAAAGTTATTTAAGTTACATAATACATTTTGACATACTCCATATTTGAAGTCAGTAGATCAGGAACATGAAGGGCAAAAATCATCTATAGCCCACAGAGGTTGTGATGCTATCTATGCCCCAGTCTCTAGCGTCACTTACATTTAACTTTCTTACATCTGTCACAGGTTTGCCCACAGAGCGCTCCTCCTCTCCAAGACTTGCTACCTCTGTAGCAAATGGGTGTAGCAGTACCACAGGTGAAGGGATGAAGAAGAGGAATAAGGGTATGTTTTGTTTTTGTGGTACATCCTACTGAACAAATAAATAGCTGTATTCTCCCATTCACGCGCAAGTCCTTTTGCACACCACAAGTTACGCACATTTCAGACAAGATATCAGATCCAGGTTTCCATAATCCCTCTCTTTTTCAGCAGATATTCAACTACAACGGAATTAAAGACAGAAGGGTAGAGAAGGTAAGATGTTGAAACTGACAGAGCATGAAGCAGAAATGCATTTACCCGTGGTCGCTGGCTAACACTTGTTTTTGCCTGTCTGTGTCTGTTTGTGTGTGCCTGTGTGTAGGGAAGAGAAGAGGTAATGGTCTGCTGGCTGCCTGGTGAGAACACAGCTCTTTGGTTAGCTTTTTTTAGACTGTGCGTTATAAATAAATGTATTACTTCATAACTAGTTTACTATCAGGCTTCTACAAAACTGACCCTAAGTAATTTGTTGTTTTATGATAACCCATGCATATGAAATTATCTTGTGGCACATGCAATGTGCCACATGCAATATGTGTGTGTGTGTGTGTGTGTGTGTGTGTGTGTGTGTGTGTGTGTGTGTGTGTGTGTGTGTGCGTGTGTGTGTGTGTGTGAAAATACCAATTTGTTTATTTGTTTTATTAAAACATTTCCCTTTTTGCAACATGGAGTCAAATGCTTCAATATTGTGTCATGAGACACTACTACACCACATTTCAAATAGATATAACCCATGAAATAATATTATAAATATTTAGGGATTGAGATTGTGAAATCTAACAAGTACCTTTGTCACAATCTTAAGGAGAACCCAAATGCAGCACTCGAGAAACCAAGGAGAATTGGTAATACACTTTATTGGAGATTCCACTGGATCTGAGGAATACCAACCGAGCAGTTTAACGCACCGGAGGACAGCGGGCAGAAGGTGAGTCAGGGACAGGCAGAGAGTCAGGGAGTAAGCGAGGCGGTCAGCGTAGATACAGGCAGGGTCGGATAACAGGCCAGACAGGATAGTCGAGGGACAGGCAGGATCAGGGAACAGGCAGAGCAGGCAGATCGAGGACAGGCAGGGTCGGAACCGGGTAGGCAATCTAGTTTCAAACGCGGGAAAGACAAGCATGAGGCAAAGTACAATCTGGCAAAGAGTGTGTGTAATGTGCGGGTTTAAATACTGGCAGAAGCTAATGGGTGCAGAAGAGAAAGAGAGTGAGCTAACGAGTGGGTGTGGAAAACAGGTGAGACAGGTGAATGGAAAACTACTGGTGAATGATGGAGCAGACTATGACAACCTTTGTGTTAATCTGAACAATAAACTGGACTGGTCGGATCACTGCTGCTATCTACAAGAAGAGACAGAGCAGACTGTATCTGCTGAGGAGACAGGTATTTTGGAGTGCAGGGGGCACTACTTCAGACCTTCCATGACTCTGTGATGGCATAAGCAATCTTTTATGGTCTGGTCTGCTGGGGCTGCAACATCTCGGCTGCTGTCAGGAAAGTTACATGTAGTTTGGTAAGAGCACCAGAATGGACAGGGTGTGCAGACACAGGAGAGCCGAGTCAAGGGTAAAGGAGCTTTGCATTAATTGTATTTATATTGACCCGAATGGTCTACAGATTGAACGGGACTTTAGTGGCACTAGATCTAGGAGTAGGCAATGTCATTTTTTCACCTAGTTGTATCCCATAAGTGTGCATTTTACTGAGATTAAGGAGGTAAAACGATATTCCCTAGTCCTTGATAAACCAATCTGACAACATGAGAATTTCTGTTCCAGTTTGTTCTTAATGGCAACATGACTGCAACACATGCTCTTTGTACCAAAAGGACACAAATGTAGATCTGAAATACACACCTACATATAACAACAAAACAGTTCGACTTCCTAGCTGACAAAACTCCAACAAAGCAAACACAAAATGTGGTCATTGATCCTCCTGTTGTGTTCGGGTCAAATCTGACCGATTTACTACTTTCATCAATCAAAACTTTTTTGTTTTACATTCGATTGCATTAAGTTTTATGATCTCCTTCACAGTAGACATTTGAACATATACAATTGCTGATCAGCACTTTCATTGCATTTTTGATGATTTAGTCAACTTTTTAACACCAATGACCGCTATAAAGAAATTGAATTAGTAACCATCCGGATCAGATACAACACACACACACACACACACACACACACACACACACACACACACACACACACACACACACACACACACACACACACACACACACACACACATTAGATGTGTTTCCCCCCCTTATGTGCCCATCCCCCCATGTGAATCACACCTGGCACACACAAACACAGAAGTATTCTCTCCGCTATGTTTGACAAACCCCGTGACGAGTCCTCAAGCTCTGTGATTGGATTTTTGAGTGGCAGTGCGCCGTGGGTTACGCCGAGCGTCGAACAGCACTTTTAAATGGGATGGAACCACGGCAGACTATTCAAAACTGGATTCGGATGAGTCCACCCCGTCCCCCACCCCGTCCCCAGAACTACACATGCTGGCTATTGTGTGTTTCGCAACATGTTCAATGGCACGTCTCTACTGGGAATTGTAGTTTTAAAAGACCTTTTAAGAACATAATAGGAAGTTGCCAGTATTAAAACTGTGTACATCCCTGGAGGTTTAGGGGATAGGAACACTCAAATGTAAAACATATAATTAACAAATGGGTGAAAATTGCTTGTGTCCATAATGGGCAGCATTAATATATATATACCCACATGACAGCTAAGGTCAGAAGAGCTTTATTTAACAGCTGGTCTTATGTTTGTGACCCTTCCTGTTGTTCATTTATAAGCCTGAAACATGCACTTGTCAAGGTTCAGAGGCACATTTTGCAAATATGGCAGTAGCCATCGATCATCTTAAGATAAGATATACTTTATTGATCCCAAGTTGGAAACATTTGCGTTACATCAGCATGTGTAACAGTTGTAAATATGCAGTGGTGTTTATTTGTAAATCATTTAGTATAATCACACAAATTCTGTGTTTTATATTTAATAATTCTGTGTTCTTTATTTATTGAATGTTCAATACCTGACAAGGTCGGAGATGAAAAACTTTGGTCGCAGGTTCCTCAACAGTGCATTACAAGACATCTATCAATATGTGTGTACCTCCACCATTAAACTGTCCTATTCTGCACATTTCTTATACTATCTGCATACATCTTATAAGAGTATAATACATATGTATAATATCAGTTAAAATAAGTGCTTACACATACAGTAGTTAACATTGCAGGAAAGCAATATATTAGTACTTAGTCAGGCTTAATATGTATCTGTATAGCCTACCCCCAAAGCTTTTTTCTTATTCCAAAGAAGACCTTAACCTAAAGTGTTCTTTAATGTTTAAATAAAGCTTTATTAGTGTGTCTGTCTGTGTCTCCTATTAATATCTAATAATACAAATAATAAAATTCAATAACGTGATTTAACCACTAGGTCTCCCTTTCTATCAGCTGTGCACCGTTATGGTGTAAATACAGCCTATCTACCAATTGGATCAAATATAAAAGTCAGCCGAATTAGTGTTGATACTGCAAGGAGACTTATATTGTGAAGAGAAATTGAAGATGTTGTTTAATTGCTGATATATTTATGATCCACGTCACATATTCAGTTTCGGCAGCAGTTATTCCTGTTTGTCTAGAAGTATTCTCATCAGGGCTCTATAAATAGAGAACTACGGCAGATATGTAATATTTAATGCAGCCGAACCGTGTATTACAATGCCGTTATGTGATGACCTCCAAAGACAAAAGCAAGCACACTCGGAATAAAGTATTATTTTATTTTTTTTAAATGTTTTCGGATTTCACATCAACAGGAAGTCCGGTTAACTAAAATGTCCGTGCGGAACAATAACCCAACCCATAGATCCGTGGGTGAATAATGTCAATCACCCATAGCAATCACCACATTACACACATTCCTTCACATTTTAATTTACATTAAAGTATTTCGTGAGACCTTCTAAAATGTTTTTAAATATAATTATATATAATATAATATGCTTATTCTGTGGTATGCATCCGTTTTTGTTTAGATGCTATGCCACTTTAGCTGTAACAAGCGGAAATGTCCCCGCTGTGGGACTAATAAAGGATTTCTGATTCTGATATGAGCCAGTTGAGGTGTTGCACAGGGTGTCGGAACTTGGACACACTTGTATGTTTTCTTATATGTAGCTGAATGCTGTTGTAATGGTACATTGACATTCAGAGGGTGTGACGAACATTGAGACTCCTGTGACAAGCTGGTTGATGGAAAATGAGTTTATTTTAATACAATTAGTTATGAGAAACATTAATAAGACAAGATATGAGCCAGTCGAGATGTTGCACATGGGTGTCAGAACTTGGACACAGCTTACATTGCCTCTTATATGTAGACGAATGCTGTTGTAATGGTACATTCCTAGTGTGAGAAACATGACAATAAATGTATTTTGTGAACTTGTGTACCTGTTTTACTTTAAGAAAGCCAGGCGAATACCTGTCGGACTATGGGTATTGGATAACATCTGTCCAGTTGGACGGAAGTGGGCTAAAATAGCATTTATTTAATCAGATAACAGATATGTGAACATCAACAAAGAAATTAGTGAGTTGACACGTAAACCATGGTTTGTGAACTTCAATTCATATAGAATTTTAATTTTGTGTGTTTTTTTGCACATATGTATCCCAGTTCACAAAGGGTAAACAACATACAAGTTCCAGGCCAATCGTTACAGAGTTTTCAACACAGAAGTGATTTAGCCAATCAGAATGCAGATCCTGCAGCACCGGAGGCAGGCTTTACTGCACTCGCAATGTGACAGTGAAGGGAGAGTTCTGCTTCTGAAGATAATAACTCAGATAAGACCGTAATAACTCAATATAATGTTTTCAACCCTAAACGGCAACACTTTGTAGTTGTAGGTAGGTGTGTGTGTGAGTGTGAGAGACGGCCTGCTCACGGAAAGCTGGTTGCTGCCACTGCAAAAACGCCCTGTCAAATTTAAGGCCAAACGTTCTAGATATAAGCATGCTTGCACTTAAAACAAGCACATTTGGCTGCCAGTGCAGTAAGCAAATTTCACTTGATAAGATGTCTTAAAACAAGTCAGGCTGTCCGACTATCATTATAGCACATACAATCTTAAAATAAGATTAAAAAGACTAATTTCAAGCAATCTAGTTAAGCCTGTTTAATGCAAAAGAAGCCTATTATCACTCAAAACTAGGGTACTTTTAGCAACAAATTACTTAAAATGAGATTTAGGGAGACGTGTGGCGCAGTGGGTAGTGCGTTGGGATCAGGGGAGCATAGGTTCAAACCCCACTGCAGTCAGCATGTCGTTGTGTCCCTGAAGACACCACAGTATTGAGTATGTAAGTCACTTTGGATAACAAGTTACATGTAATGAAATTCTTGTTTTTAGGGAGCTAAATTAGAACACATGCTCTTAAAATAAGTAAACATGACAATTCTTTCAAAAAACACGTTTTTATTAAGTCAGTCCATAACAAACAGGATCATTTATTAAATGAACAAAGCTCTTCAACATATATACATCCTCATAGAACTTACAAACATTGGTTGTTTAGCCCCTCATGCTATAATCATGTGTATTTTCTCCATTCCTGTTCATGTGTCTTCTCGCAATTATCACTGGCCCCGTGTATCTCGTAATCGATATAACCGGCCTGCTCTCATCTATCCCACATGCTCCACTGAGATCCAACATCTAGTTTCTGGTGGCCTGTGGAATTGCCAGTCAGCTGTTCCTAAGGCTGACTTCATCTCTGGCTACGCCTCCCTGCAGTCTCTGGATTTCCTTGCTCTCACTGAGACCTGGATTACTCCATCCAACACATCCACCTCAGCAGCTCTCTCCACTGCATATTCCTTCTCCCATACACCCAGACCAACTGGCAGAGGAGGTGGCACTGGTCTCCTGCTCTCTCCCAAATGGAGCTTTTCCCTCTTCAAGCTACCTAACTTCACTCCTTCCACCTTTGAATTCCATGCCGTCACAGTAACCCATCCTATACAGTTAACCATTGTTGTTCTCTACCGTCCACCAGGCGCCTTGGGGGACTTCTTGGAGGAATTAGATCATCTCCTCTCACACATCCCTGAAACTGGCCCTCCCGCTGTACTTCTCGGAGACTTCAACCTCCAGACAGGGAAGATAGACGAACTAACATCTCTGTTAACCGCCTTTGCTTTCTCACTGTCTCCGTCCCCACCGACTCATAAAGCTGGCAATGTCCTTGATCTCATATTCTCAAGGAACTGCGCTACTTCTAACCTCTCTGTAAACCCGCTCCACACATCCGATCACTTCTTCATTTCATTCTCTCTATCCCTTTCCAAACATAACAAACTAATCTCTTCTCATCCTGCACTTGTCCGCCGTAACCTTCGCTCCCTCTCCCCCTCTACCTTTGCCTCGTCGGTACTCTCAGCCCTCCCTTCCTCTGACTCGTTCCAACTCCTGCCTCCAAACTCTGCTGCAGAAACTCTCCTCTCTACTCTCTCATCCTCTCTGGACTCGCTCTGTCCTCTCACATCTCGGCAGGCTCGTCAGTCCCCTCCTGCTCCCTGGCTAAATGATGCACTGCGTGCTAATAGAACCGTCCTTAGGGCAGCAGAACGGAAACGGTGGAAATCCAAACACCGTGACGACCTCCTAACCTATCAAGCTCTCCTCTCCTCTTTCTCTGCTTCGATCTCTCAGGCAAAAAGCACTTTCTTTCAAGATAAGATCCAATCTTCCTATTCCAATCCTAAAAAACTATTTTCCATCTTCTCCACCCTCTTGGACCCTCCAAAAGCTCCTCCCCCCTCCTCACTTCTGTCAAGCGACTTTGTTACCCACTTTGAAAAAAAGGTTGATGATATTCGCTCTTCTTTTTCTGACTCACCTTTACTCACCGCTGGGTCACCAGACCTTCCTTCCACCAACACACTAACCTCCTTTTCCCCTCTCTCTCCAAGTGAGGTTCTTACCCTCATTACCTCTGCCCGCCCTACCACCTGTCCTCTGGACCCTATCCCTTCAAACCTCCTTCAGACTATCGCTCCTGATATTCTACCGTTTCTCTCCCATTTCATCAACACTTCTCTAACTTCTGGTCACTTTCCAAACAGTCTCAAGGAGGCAAGAGTAAACCCTCTCCTAAAGAAACCCACTCTCAACCCGTCTGATGTTATAAACTACAGGCCTGTCTCTCTCCTCCCGTTCCTGTCTAAAACACTTGAACGCGCTGTCTTTAGACAACTCTCCTGCTATCTCCATCAGAACAACCTTCTGGATCCGCACCAGTCTGGTTTCAAGGCAGGTCACTCCACAGAAACTGCTCTCATTGCTGTCACTGAGGAACTGCACACTGCCAAAACTGCATCCCTCTCCTCTGTCATCATCCTGTTGGACCTGTCTGCTGCATTCGACATGGTGAATCATCAGATCCTCCTTCACACTCTCCAAAAACTTGGAGTTTCAGGCTCTGCACTTTCCCTCCTCACCTCATACCTGAAAGACCGTACCTACAGGGTGACTTGGAGAGGGTCTGAGTCCGACCCTTGTCAATTAACTACAGAGGTCCCTCAGGGCTCTGTTCTTGGTCCCCTCCTCTTCTCCCTGTACACAAACTCGCTCGGATCAGTCATTAGCCCGCATGGTTTTTCTTACCACTGCTACGCTGATGACACCCAATTAATTCTGTCCTTTCCCCGCTAAGAGACCCAGGTCGTCGCACGCATCTCTGCTTGTCTAGCTGACATCTCTCAGAGGATGTCTGCTCATCACCTCAAACTCAACCTTGACAAGACTGAGCTGCTCTTCCTTCCGGGAAAAGATTGTCCCACTCTTGACCTAACAATCAACATCGGCACCTCAGTTGTTTCCCCGACTCAGACTGCAAGGAATCTGGGTGTGACCCTAGATAACAACCTGTCCTTCACTGCAAACATCGCTGCTACAACCCGTTGCTGCAGATACACGCTTTACAACATCAGGAAGATACGTCCCCAGCTGACACAGAAAGCGACTCAGGTTCTGGTCCAGGCTCTCGTCATCTCACGCCTAGACTACTGCAACTCCCTCCTGGCTGGTCTACCTGCATGTGCCATCCGACCTCTGCAGCTCATCCAGAATGCAGCGGCTCGTCTGGTCTTCAACCTTCCTAAATTTTCCCACACTACTCCGCTCCTACGCTCGCTTCACTGGCTTCCGGTAACTGCTAGAATCCACTTCAAGACACTGGTACTTGCTTACCATGCTGCGAATGGATCTGGCCCTTCGTACATCCAGGACATGGTTAAACCGTACACCCCAGCGCGTGCACTACGCTCTGCATCAGCCAAACGACTCGTTGCGCCCTCGCTGCGAGGGGGACCCAAGTTCCCAACGGCGAAAACACGTGGGTTTGCTGTCCTGGCTCCAGGATGGTGGAATGAGCTCCCCATTGACATCAGGACGGCAGATAGCTTGCACATCTTCCGGCGCAAACTGAAAACTCATCTCTTTCGACTCCACTTCGAGCGATAGAACTATTAACGAAGCACTTTTATACTAATAAAGGACTGGCTTTTCTAAAGCCAGTTGAGTAGCACTTGAAATGTTTTAGCTCTATGAAACCTGATGTACTTTTATGATTCTGTTTTCTTCAAGTTGTATTTTGTTGGACGAACGCACTTATTGTAAGTCGCTTTGGATAAAAGCGTCAGCTAAATGCAATGTAATGTAATAATGTAATGTAATTGGACACAGAATTCAAGTTCTCTACTTTTTTGTGAATTCTGCCCATTCAGCTATTGCTTTTTTGTATGAATGAGTAAGGTCACGCTCGTGAATACTGTCCTTCAGTACCTCAGTCTGGATGACGGATAGGAGAGTAGCAACACATTTGGGGTAGGTGAGGTGGAAGGTGTTAAAACACCCCATCAGGATGAGTGGAGCCTCGTGCATCATTTCCCTAGGTAGGGTCATCAGTGGGATTTTGCCAACAGCCAGGAGGAGGTTAGTAGAGTCTAGGATGACTGGACTGGTGATGGAACGTTTCTGGAGAAACGTATTGGGGTCCTCGGATGGCTGAGAGCAACAAAGTAGAGACAAAAAGTAGAAAACAATTAAACCTCAAGGAATATCAAGTTTTATTTCAGTTTAACTGATACTGACTCAGACTCACCTCAAGAACATGGAATAGTGCCTCACTTGCTGACCCAAGCTTTTTGGGTGGGGCAGTTGGCGAAGGAAACATTGAGGGAAGTGCCTTCATCAAAGCAATCGCTTGTCCAGCTGAAAAACAACATGGATACATGATCAAATGCATTGTGCTTGTTTTTGTTAGGCAATTTGACTTTGACATTAAGTGTTGTGTAACTGAAAAGTAAGCACAAAAGCAAAAAAATAGTTCTGTGCAGAGCCCAAGGGAGTATAAGCTAATCATGGAAAAACTATGCTGTTGGTGAACGACAGTATCCCTGAAGCGACATGAATCTTAATGTCACCTTGGGAAATTGTACATAAACTGGTGCTACTTTTTTTTCAAAATTGGCCTGAATGTTGCGCTAAGACAGAGAGCGTGGGATCACCAAAATCAAACGGTTCTCCTAGGGATATTGAATGTGCACAGCGAAATGAAAGAGTGAAATAAAAACGATTGCAGTTATTGGATCAGCAAACTGAAAGTTTGGCTGGATAGTGGGGGGGCAGCGGTCGGGGTGAATTTATAATATCCCTGACACTTTCACTGCAGGGGATATAAAAAGCACTTGTCAGTTGCACAAGGGAAAGCAAAACAATAAGGGTCACCTGTATGCATGACATAAGGTAGTAGTGTTTAAACCCTCTAGTGACCACTACTACCTTATAACTACCATTTTGCCATAATTCAGTCATCAAAAAGGAGATCCTGTCCTATCAAAATAATGAAAATAAGCTAATACAATCATATCCCATGCGGCCATGAAATGGTCACCCCCAACCTATAAAACATCAGTGTTATCTATACATTATGCTTACATGTATCCAGACCCATTGGTGGCTTCAACGACTTGTTCCACACTCCAAAGAACAGCGCATTTTCGCAAAAGCTTTCCCATCTGGCTTTGATCTGGTCAGTGAAGTTCTTGTTGCCTGCCTCTAGAATTCGGCCCATCTCGTCCAAAACCTGAGTGTAAAAATCAATAGAACTTTGATACAGAGAAAACAGATGTTAGATGTCTAAATAATTAACAAGAGATTTACCTTTTAAGAGTGACACAGTTGTGTCATCAAATCTATCCATCTCACCATGAAGAAGCATTCTGTAATTTACAGGAAAAGACGGCCACTGTCATTTTAAAAGTCAACCCCAAAAAAAACACATTAAAAAGGCATCAGACACTAAATTGTAAAATTGCTGTGATTCACTATGAACTAGCTAGGTCGACGTTAGCTAGTCTACCACCACCCTTTGCGTTTTTAACTAACTGCTAGCTTTTAACATATACAATTACTGAATACCAAAAGAAAACGTATGATATTAACGTCGGCTAATGTTGTGTTCCTTACAGACAGTGTATTTATCTGAGAGTAGTTAACGTTAGCTAGCTTATTTTTTACATACCCCATTAGTGAGGTTAAGGTTAGCTAGCAACACGTGCTTCGTAGTTAGCTAGCTATCTTAGCTAATTCAGCTAACAGTTAACCAATGAATGTACTAATACTTAATCAATTGAAAGCACTAATATGTTACATATGCCTATTGACTTTTATTCCTACGTTCAGTTACTAACGTTACCTTAACTGCACTTCTTGGTCGCTGTCCTGCCTCTCTGGTGAAGGTGAACTGAACAACGTGTTACATTCCGCTGGCGCTTGGCTTGTGGTGCATCAGGTGATCCTCATGAAATAGGAAATTCCCCGTTTGCCATCATTTGGACACAAACAGCCATCCACTTGTAAACAATGAGGACTGAGGAGGATCTCTCGATGTAAATAATATAGTACTGGCATTCGTTGTTTACATCTTTTAGTGGATATTGTCATTGATCCAGCATCTGACAAACACATGGTAAGTAAAGTCACACATTTTCCGACTTTATGAGTGATGACAAACACCACATGGATGTACATTCAGGTTTTTCTTCTTTCAGGGCCAAAGCAGAGTAGGGGCGGGTCTTCGCATAATTAAATAATGCAGCAAGCGCCAAATTCGCACACACCTCTGAGAGCAATCGTTATAGTCGTCCACATCTGATGAAGTGTGTGAAAATTCAAGTCAAAGATATTGTGATATTTTTTTTGTTATCCATATCGCTCAGCCATACTTGGTGTGTTAAGCTGTTCATGTTTAAATGTGTAATGTGGCATGGATTGTTTGAACATGTGTGGTGTGATAAATGCACCATAATCTCAGAAATTAAGATATTGTTCTTTGTCCAGTATTGCTTATGCCATAGATCAGTGATTCTCAAACTTTTTTCAATAATGTACCCCCTTTGAAAAAAAAATGCAGCCATGTACCCCCTGATCAGCGCAAAAACAATTTGTTAGGGAAGAAATGCCTATATAAAGAGGTACGGTGCTGCACCATCTGTGTCTGATTTATTAAAACAACAACCTTGTAACTGAGAAACACTTAAATGCTACATTTCAAATGTTTACAATCCATCACTAAATTCATGGCAAACCAATTTTAACATCATGCAATAACACTAAGACGACATTAGTTGCATTGAACTGATCTTTTTAATAAGTTGTACTTACAATGTAGTGAAACATGGGCTTGTGCTTCACTGAGGATCTTTGTCATGCTGACAGGGAGGCCACTGCAGTTATTACACTTCGCGTTTTGAAATATGTGTAACTCTGTTAATATAAATGCTCAAACTTCCTTACTTTTCCTAAAATTGGTATTTATTTATTTTTTCAATTAACATAAAAATAAATCTCACGTACCCCCTGCAGTACTCCAACGTACCCCTAGGGGTCCGCGTACCCCCATTTGAGAACCACTGCCATAGATAATAAGAGACCAGATAACAGGGGAAAGAGACGTTGCTTGAAGGAAGAGGGAGGGGTACTGAGTAGCTGGCAGCCCCTCCCAACAGTGTCCTCACTGCTCAGGGACCCCCACCGTGTTACCAGTTCCAGGGCAGTAACAGAGTAGAGATTGCACACCTACCTCAAGAGTCAATGTCATGCATATTATCAGTTATTCTGGTCCATATCCTTTAGGAGAGTGTGTTATGATGATTATCAGTTCATTTTTTGATTATCATTAAAATAGATGTTAATTCTTGTTTGAATTGTGTCTTTTACTGTCTTTACCAGCTGGGAAAATAACTTATGTTAACCACAGAGCTGATGCTTGAAATTAATTTGTTTTCTTCTTGCCATACTAGTGCTTAAAATAAGGCTTTTTAGCCTTGAATTGGATGTTTTATAGACAGGTCCCTTGTTTCTAGTTAAACATAACTAAAATAAAGACAAAGTTGCTTATCAAGACAAGGCAAGTAACATTTACTTGAATTAAGTCAAAAAATCTTCCATAGAAAGCACTAGATAAGCTATTTAAACTCAAATCAAGACAAACTAGATTTAGAATCTAAATTTAAGATTATTACACTTGGTTAGATCTGCAGTTTTTGGAGTGCACAGAAGGACTCCCGAATAGGTGAATTGTGGTAAAGAAATAAAAAATAGAGAAAGTGCATCTCTGTCAGCTGAGCTTCTGTCAGTCAGAGGGTTAGGTAAAGGTTGAGATAGTTATCATGTGAGGAGAATTAACTAAAATACAATACATAGCAATGTTTGAACCAACCTTAGTCATGGGTTTGTTTTAAATACAAACGTTTACATATTCCTCACAAGCCACATTTTTAAGGATTGTTCAAGGCAATTCATTCCAGAATGTTCACTTAGTTCAAAGAAGCAACATGCATAGTAAGATAACAACTTTTTTTCACATTATTTGAAGTGAGAGGTTGTGTGTGAGAGTGCACACAATGTTATTGGTTGACGATAACTGGCCTCTGGTCTTAATTTAGCCAAAAGGGGCGTGTCCCGTACGGGACTTTGTTGTATGGAACGCCCTTTGCGCCACAATTCGCGCGTTTATTCGCGCGTAGTTTCTGCAGGAACAGAGAATGGTGATGGATGGAGCTGGGAAGAGAGAAGAATAAAGAAAACAGATCAACTTTATTATCGGATATTAAAAATTCAATTTCAAAACAAGTTGCGGCTCCTACAGTTTTCTAGTATGTAAAGATGATTTCACATGACCTATGCAAAATATCACACTCAATACATGTGTGTCTCTGGGGGGTGCATTGTGCCTTTGATGTATATAAATAATATACCATAACCAAATACTATTACGTACAGTGGAAATCAGGTTGCCAGAGCAGGTCAGTGTGCATGTTCCTCAACGTCTCAGCAGTTACAGGTGAGGTAAAGAAAATAAACACTTTAAATTAACAACACTTTGAATAATTATCTCTTCTAACAATTTTCTCTCAGTAAGCACACAACGACTGTCTTTCCAACAAACAGATTGACTCACTCTCACTGTCATCACAATGTCATGCAAAGCTCCCTGCCTGCCTTCGACTCTCCCTGAACTGCTTCTTTAGCACCCGGTGGAGGGCGCAGTAGGCTACTCTTCAAATGTTTCACGAAATACTTACCATCATGACTACTCTTACTGTTTAACATTTTGGTTTACTTCATGTAATAAAATAATAACTTCATGGTAAGGCTACTAAAAATGACAAGGCTAAGTAATGTAATGCTAACTAACTAATGCTCGCTACTCGTCGCTACTAGCTAGGTAGCTAACTTGACTATGTTCCATGCACAACATGTATATTACCTGATATGTCTGATCCAGCGACTCCTGGTCCTTTCATCAGACGGGAAGCGATATAACGAGCAAGTGGTATGATCACTTTTGTGATTACAACCTGGTACAAAGCACACAGGCATCTTGTAAAAGTGAACCAACCACTTGGAGCATTATCGCCTGTGACATCACTTACGTGACCCAGAATGGGATTTGTAGTCTTTGTAGTCGCGTATTTTTCATAGTCTTATATTTCAACAGTTTTACGACAAAATTTGACTTTTTTGACATGGAAATGATTGTTTAAGATTGACAAACATCATATGTGTAGTTCGTGGCACAATTCAAACGGGATCAAAAGATACGTTTTCTCTCTCCATTGAATTCAATGTATAATTTTTCGCTTCCGGGGCCCCATAGACCGGAAATAGATGGGCGTGACTTCGCCTCTCTATGCAATAGACTTGTTTGAGACGCGTTGCGGCTCGCCTCGAAAGTAGACGAGAATAGCCGATCGCAGCCGGGGGAGGTCTCAAAAAGCTCGCCTGAAGTCGGACAGCTCGGAGTCGGCTTCGTCTTCTTCTTTTTCTTCTCTCGGTTTTTTGGCGGATTGCAAACAACTTGAAGGTGCATACCGCCACCTCCGGAGTCGGCTTGACTCGGTTTGCATTTATAAAGAATGCACACATGTGTTTAATCGTTAATGTCAGATATGTACGAAGTAAATACATTTGTTCCTGCTCAAGTTTAGATTCAACTTTATTGTTATTGCACATATTAGCTCTGCTCAGCTCTGTGTTTGTGTCTGTCCGACACCGGCATTTGTTTTCAAATGACCATGAACAGTAATTTACACACATCTGGCTAACTCCATAGGTAGCCTATATGCGGGTGTTCCCAAAATAAATTAGTTTAATCTTAATCTCGATGTAGTGCTAAATGCTGTTGGACGTGCACTGGAACGAACGTCACTATCATATCTTCTGAAAACAAATGCCAGTGTCACACACACACACACACACACACACACACACACACACACACACACACACACACACCACACACACACACACACACACACACACACACACACACACAGCTCCTTCATAATGCGCCTTCACCTCGTTTTTCCATCACTGGATTATCCGTAAATCATACAAACAAAACCAAAACATTGATTTATCTGTTTTCCCGTTTTGGTTTAAAAACTGAATAACGTCGGTTTTTTGGTTTTCCGTTTTTCCGAAAAATCAAAAAACGACACCGGTTATTTTTTAAACGTTGTTAATATGTTTTGGATGCATATTGTTCTATTATTTGTTCAGGCTGTTACATACAATTAGCCTCTGTTGCTACCTGCTGGTGAGTAAATATTAAAATCAGTTAAAATTGACAACCGGTCCGCGACTTTTTTTAAATGTATCTGCCTGTCCTTGGCACAATAAAGGGATGGGAACCTGATCTAACCAACTGAGCTAACCGGCCACGTTTGTATTTTAAAAAAGGAAATTCAATCATATTTTAAACAATCCGATACACGCTGTCCTCTGAAATGGACAAGGGGGCCCAGGTGCCATCTACAAAGTCAAACGTCGAAACGACCTTCAACAAAAATATGTCATCAAGTAACAAGATGACTTCCCCTTTTGTAGTGCTATCAAATTCGCTCCACACATTAAAGGTGGGGTAGGTAATTTTGAGAAACCGGCTCGAGATACACTTTTTGTTATATTCCATGGAATGCTCTTAACATCCCGATAGCAATGAATATCTTAAGTGCTTTGACAAAAAATCCATACAAAAATTCATTTGTGGAAGCCGTAGTACTGTAAAAAGCACGACCAATCATTTTAGCCGGCCCGGCTAAAATAACTGGATGGTCTACCTGCCTGTCAGCCTTCCATCTGTGCACAAACTTATCTCGTGCCCTCATTGGTCATGTGCACGTTCGTGTGTGTTGGAGGAGGGGCTCTGTAAGGAAGTGGCAGATTTTTTTCCGGTTGTGTATTTTCAAATTCTAGTGCATGGATGTATAATAAGAACTGGATACAGTGTGGGAGGCGGGGCCTCATTCATTCCTATGAGAGCTGCTCATTAGCGCATGATGATAAAATGGCCCAACTTTTGAGAGAGTGAAACGTTACAGATTACCCAGCATGCCTGAGAAGTACCCGTATGTGCACTCATAGAGCATGCGCAACTTTAACCAAAATGCTCGTTCACATCAAGCACGTCAATTTGCGTACACGTAATAGCACCGCGCGTTCATGACAGCATGGTAATGGAATGTTGTTATCATGGATTTGATATGAACGAGGCGGCAGTTAGCGGCTAGCTAGTAATGATGCTAATGTACACATCAATCGTTATGTACTTATATTACGCTGTAACAGGATCTAGTGATATCCAACAGAGCTTCATTTAGCATTAAATTAGTATTGCACTGTATATATATATATGTATATACAGTGCAATAAGCTTCTTAGTGCAATACGAAGCTACAGGGACGTTAATAATGTCGGTAATATTAACTTTATTTAATACAACATTTACGGTACAAGATTTAATCATACAGCCCATGTATGATAATGAATTACAGCAAACATGTGCAATATATCCATTATTACAGCTCCGTGGGATGGCAGTAAGACGATATGGGTCCGTTCTTATTGTGCATCCATGGGTAAAGATAAACGCAACTCACATTGGTTTCTCATACAGCATCTCTGTAAACTACGTGTATTCACTGAATTTCACTCTCTGCCTTTAACGGCTCGTTGTAGCTCCAATAGCTCCAGCCCCACCCTCCCTGTGAGCACAGTGTGCTCTGATTGGTCGGGACACGTAACATGAACGTGCCGGGCGGCGCGGTCCCGTGGGTTAGATGCGTGTTCATAATGCAGAGGGAAATAACTCAGAATAACGTTATTAGCTAATTTTTACAACTTGAGGAACGAATGTTTTTAATAAGGGCTATACAAGTGTTCATACTGGGTAGTTTATTTAGTTTAAAAAAAAAATTATCCAACGAGTTACAGACCACTCTTTCCCCATGTAAGTCAATGGAGAGGCGAAGTCACGCCCATCTACTTCCGGACCATGGGACCCCGGAAGCGAAAAATTTACATTGAATTCAATGGAGAGAGAACACGTATCTTTTGATCCCGTTTGAATTGTGCCACGAACTACACATATGATGTTTGTCAATCTTAAACAATCATTTCCATGTCAAAAAAGTCACATTTTGTCGTAAAACTGCTGAAATATAAGACTATGAAAAATACGCTACTACAAAGACTACAAATCCCAAATCCCATTCTGGGTCGCGTAAGTGATGTCACAGGCATGCTCGGTGATTTATAATAAGACTCGTAATTAAAGCGAAGAAGAAGAAGATCTCATAACTGATTTATTCCCTCCAATAAATTATAGATCGCTAAAAATAAATTCACTTTTACAAGATGCCTGTGTGCTTTGTACCAGGTTGTAGTCATAAAAGTGATCATACCACTTGCTCCTTCTATCGATTCCCGTCTGATGAAAGGACCAGGAGTCGCTGGATCAGACATATCAGGTAATATCATAGGTAATATACATGTTGTGCATGGAACATAGTCAAGTTAGCTACCTAGCTAGTAGCGACGAGTAGCGAGCACGTTAGTTAGCATTACATTACTTAGCCTTGTCATTTTTAGTAGCCTTACCATGAAGTTATTATTTTATTACATGAAGTAAACCAAAATGTTAAACAGTAACCAAACATGATGGTAAGTATTTCGTGAAACATTTGAAGAGTAGCCTACTGCGCCCTCCACCGGGTGCTAAGGAAGCAGTTCAGGGAGAGTCGAAGGCAGGCAGGGAGCTTTGCATGACATTCTTCTGGACGTGTTTCATTGTGATGACAATCTGTTTGTTGGAAAGACAGTCGTTGTGTGCTTATTGAGAGAAAATTGTTAGAAGAGATAATTATTCAAAGTGTTGTTACTTTAAAGTGTTGTTACTGACCTTTTTCTCTTTTATTTTCATTACCTCACCTGTAACTGCTGAGACGTTGAGGAACATGCACACTGACCTGCTCTGGCAACCTGATTTCCACTGTACGTAATAGTATTTGGTTATGGTATATTATTTATATACATCAAAGGCACAATGCACCCCCCAGAGACACACATGTATTGAGTGTGATATTTTGCATAGGTCATGTGAAATCATCTTTACATACTAGAAAACTGTAGGAGCGGCAACTTGTTTTGAAATTGAATTTTTAATATCCGATAATAAAGTTGATCCGTTTTCTTTATTCTTCTCTCTTCCCAGCTCCATCACCGTTCTCTGTTCCTGCAGGTCCTGCTTGCTAATCAATGCTCATATTTTTTGACACAATTACAAATAAAGTCATTGTATTGTATGACATGAAGTTGTGCTTCATTCGGAGTCAATAATAAATTCATTCTGCCTTCAACTGCGCAATGATTGTGGACTGCACCGACATCCATGTAGCTGCCCCCCAGTAAGATGAACCAAGCAAAGAGGGTCCCCATCATGCCCAAGGACATCCAGCTGTCCCGCCGCATCCGCGGAGAGAGGGCTTAGACTGACCTGAGACCAGCACACCCAAACACAACAGCTCTTTTAAGAGCCACATACATTTTCAAAGAGTTGCAATCCTACGTTATTATAATGATTAAACTGGTTCATGTATCACTTAGTTTACTGAACCGTGATGAATGAAAGAAATTAGTGAGGTAGTGGTTTACTGAAGTTACAAAGACATTAATATATGAGTAACAGGTCAGTGTAAACACAAGCTTCTGTCAATTATGGATCATTCAAACTATTTATATAAAAATATGTAATAAAGTTCTAAAACAAGTATTCGGTATATTCCTTGATAGCTTTTGGAGAAGGTTGTTTTTAAGTTTACTAAAATCTATCGTTTCAACTGTTTCACTTTATAAAAAGGGAACAGGTGAGTAGAGCATCATTGAGTTTCTTATTCTGTCAGTAAATTATCCAAATGAATGTTTTTCATTATTTTAGTCAACCCTAAACAAATTGATTGTACCTTTTAATGATGACCTTACATGGTCGGCAAAGTTAAATTAACTTCAGAAAATTAAATCTGTTCTGAGAAAAAACTAATAAATGTTTAAAGATAGGAACTTGCCATCCCACTGAAAAACAGTCCGTAGAGATTTAAAGGCGTAGTTGTAGTTCAGTCCAACGTTTCATTTGGATTCATTTGACAACAGTCAACTATTTTCATAAAGAATATATATATTTTTCAAAGTCAACTTTATTGTCAATCTTACTCAGTTTGAGATCAAAAAGACGTTTAAATACAATTATACAATTTACAGATATGTATACAAATATATATATCCTATATACATCATCATGTATAATGATGGTGTATGATGTAGAAGGAAGTGTGGTAGATAACAAGTAAATATAGAGTTACATACAGATCCATGTTACAGCAAAAGATGGAATAACTAAGAAGCAATGTAATGAAGCACGCAGTATAATAATAATTACATGCAACAATTAAATAACTGCTCAGCATCTCCACCACAATCCCAATCTGCTGTGTCCTGTTTTCCTCCCCTCTGCATAACACCCCATCACACATACGAAACACAACGCAGAGTCCGAGGGTGTTAAGAGTATGTTTATTGAAATGTCCTCCTCTCTACTGGCCACACAGGGAGCATATGCTGGGTGTAGAATTGTTCCAGGAGGAGGAGATTTCCATGCCATGCAGGGTCTTTGGGGATGGGGATGATGATCGCCTCCTTCGTGGTCCACACAACAAAGTAGCAGAGACTCCGGTCTGTGATGTGCAGCTGCCCTTGGACCTGGTGCCAGTATGGGTGATTCTCCTTGAGAATATATGACCCACCCTCCGCACGGAGACAGAAGGATGGTAACTGGACTGCCTCCGTGATGGTCATGTTCCTCTGGCTGTGTGGACACTTCACCTCCAGCAGGGCCGATGGCTGCACAAGTCCATCGGGTGATGCTCCCAGAACACCCGACTCACTCACAAAGAGACCAGACTCGATTCGAACACTGTCACTTGATAGGCCTCCACAAAAGCCTTCACCCCTTCGGCCTCGTTTACAACCCCCCCAGTTGACAGTTGGCGATGTCTCTGGCCAGTGGGTTGTATGTCTCCTCTCGCTGATGGTAAAGTTGAGACACCGGCTGGACTACTTTGGAAGTGCCAGGCTTCCTCCACTGGCACTCAACATCTATGGAGCTGATCTGCCACATGGCAAATATTGCCAATGCTGCAGCGTGGCTGCATTTGTACATCTCCTGTGCACAATCACAGACAGCGCTCTGCATCGCGCCATCGTCTCCCATGCAGATCTGTAAAAATAAAGTAAGTACCATTTGTTAGCATGCTATAATAGATTGAATGAGCAATAATACAAGGATGGTCCGGATCTGGGGGTGGGAGGGTTTATTTTCCCATAGTTTTGTCCTCTTGTCTGTTGTTATTGTTTGTTTTTCTGTATTTTTTTGTAATTTGTGCTGTATTGGTTGTGATTGTACATTGGATTTTTCTAAATGTGTATGAATACGTTTTTGAAAAACATTTGATCAACAATAAAAAGGATTTGGTCAGGATCTAGGACTCAGGTGTAGTTTATTAATTAATCAATGCTCTCTACATTAGGAAAAACACATACCGGTGTACCAGAGGGAGTCAACACACAGCTGTGACTAGATACCCAAAATCCTTGAATCGACACACAGCAAATAAACTCAAATGACACAACGAGAAAAAGGAGATCACACATACAGTATAG
Source organism: Gymnodraco acuticeps (assembly GCF_902827175.1). NCBI lineage: Eukaryota > Metazoa > Chordata > Actinopteri > Perciformes > Bathydraconidae > Gymnodraco > Gymnodraco acuticeps. The sequence goes on from NW_022991258.1 coordinate 558,256, forward strand.
TCGATATAAAACTGGGCCGCTTCAATCTGAAGAGCAACTAAAAACAAAACACGGGAGTGTACCTTGTTCTTGTGAACACTAATGTTATCCACAGCATACACAGAGACCACGAAGTTCTTAAGGAGAAAACTAGTTGCTAAAAACAAAACACGTTAGTGTACCTTGTTAGCTAATGTTAGGCTAGCTGACATTAACGTTACACATTGCCACTCATATTACTCACCTGAAACCTTGTAAAGCCGGTCCCGCATGCTGGCTCTTACAGAACCGAACTAACTCCCCTTTCATATAGGTACAGCTCTCAACGTGCCCAGACTTGTAGTGATTTTTCACCTCGTAAAATACTTTTATTCTCATTCTGAAAGAATGTGGTGAAATGTGCTAACGTGACGGCCATCTTTATGTTGGTGACGCGTATTGTGCGAGACGAGAGACCTGTAGTTCACTTGAGCGGTTTCACACGAAAAAAATGTGTACTTCACAGTTTTACGACACATTTTTATTTTTTTTGACTTGCAAAATGTTCTTTTAAATGACAAACATCATATGTGTCATTCGTTGGCACAATTCAAACGGGATCAAAAGATACCTTTCTCTCTCCATTGACTGTCAATGTATAATTTTTCCGCTTCCGGGGTCCCATGGAGGCTTTCGGGAAGGGGAGGGACTTCGCCTCTCTATGGGAAAAGTGTTCCGGGCCTGGCAACCACACGGAAGTGTAGTACCGCCGTTTGGCCAGCACGAATATTTTCATCTGAGTCCGGCGCACTTACTGGGGGCTTGACTCGAGCTGGTTTCTCCAAAATTACCTACCCCACCATTAATGGTCTCTCGTTGGTTAAAGTCACAGTTTATGGTTAAAATACACAAATCTAGCTTAATTTTGGTGATACAGGAAAGTACCAAAATCACTTTACAATGGTCTACTACTGGTTATATTTCATAACACCTTGAAGAAATATGTTTTGTTGTCTTCTTTACAAGACTCCTGGAATCTTTTCTCTATATGGCTGGCCAGTGTCTAAACAAAATCTGGACAATATGGCAACTTACTGAGTCCTTACCTTCGTTTTCCATTGCTTTTCTCACCAGTAAATGGAAAGAGACAGATTTTTTTTTTTGTTGCTTTTTACCTTACTGAACTGTCAAGTGCGTTAAGCACTTATGAACAAATGTAAAATAAAAAAATTACTTTAAGTATAGCTGATGACAAAACATGTATGTGTGACAAACCCTGGGCCCCTGCCATAATTAACCAATCTTTAGACCCTCTAAACCAGAGAGAGAGATAGTGTGAAGTTTAATATACTACACTGTATACTACACTCTGAATGATTATACAAAAATGTCCCGCAACCAATACCCATGGTTACTTATATGTTTATTATTATCAAAACAAAAGTAAATGCTTAATCTTAATCACAGTAATAATACACACCACACACACACACACACCACACACACACACACACCACACACACACACATACACACACACATACACACACACACACACACACACACACACACACACACACACACCACACACACACACACAAACACACACACACACCACCACACCCACACACATAAATCAGCTGCAGGTAACATTATATTGCCAAAATTAACATTCTAAAGCGATGGGCAAGATTTAAATGTATCAGTCTGAAGTCTTCAGGCCAGGCCATTCAATTGTGCAGTAGTTCATAGTGGTTAAAACAAAAAGCTGCACAAGAGCATCTCCTCATCTCCTTAATGTAGCTCCCTTTCAGCCTCCTCTGGCATCATTAGATTGTCCACTGAGTACTGAGCATCGTCTCCTATCCTGGAAGAATACTCACAGCTTTGAGTTCCCTTCACCACAGTCTGGGGCTTTGATTTGCTGCAGCTCATCGCTTGTCACTAGCATTACTGTCCTCCAAGCTCTTGCTTTCCTCGCTTGCTGCTGTCACTCTCCTCACTGGTCTCGTTGGTCTGGGTCGCTTTCACTGCTGGTGCTTTCACTGCTGGTGCTCTCACTGCTGGTGCTCTCACTACTGGTGCTTTCACTGCTGGTTGCTCTCACTGCTGGTGCTCTCACTGCTGGTGCTTTCACTGCTGGTGCTCTCACTGCTGGTGCTCTCACTTGCTGCTTTCGGCTGTTTGTGCTGGTGGAGGTAAGAGTGGGCTGTTTCTCAGTCAGGTGGTCTGGTTGAGCCCTGATCCCATCCTGCTGTTGTCCTCTGCAATCAGGTCTTTGATGACACTTGCGAACTGTTGACCCAACTCTGATGCAGAGAAAAAGCAGAGCATAGTGGTTATTCACTTTTTATCTTTTAGTTAAATATGGAAATGTAAATAAAAAAACTCATTTTTGATCCACCTTTCGAATATTCTCCTCGCTGCCCATGCCTATCATCTCTGGTTTCAATCAATAAGATCAATCTGTGGAAATGCAGTGAATAGGATGAGCTTAGAAGAGTCCAGCATTAGGCCTGCGTCACATTAACAATTGGCAACATACTAGATTTGACAAAATACTTGATTTGGTCTTACCGCAACATCCTCATCTGATTGGTGTTACTCTCCTCTGAAGTCCTGCTTGTGGGAAAGGAAAATAATTATAGAAATATATTCTACATTTTATTTCCACAGATCAGTACAGTATTTCTTAATTTGGTTGTGCTTACTGGGCTTCTCTGCACTAAAGATACTACTAGAGTCTGTGCTATAAACATCCTCAACTCTTAAAATAAGATGAATTTGAGGTTATGAAACAACCAGGAACATGCTTAATGTAATTTAGTTTACGAATGACAATAATGTTAAAAGTGATGATCCAACCCACCTTGTCCTCTGATGTGGATTCTGATGATTCTGACTCTGAGCTCTGACTCTGAAAATATGAAAAGGATAATTCAGACATTTATACAGAACATCCTTCATTTAATTATATCAAAAGATTCAATGTTTCCCTCTTAGGGTCATGCATAATATTGACAAATCCAACTAACTTACGTGAATAGAGTTACTTTCTTCAGAGCTCTGCAACAGAAAAAGGAATACATATCAGTTAAGGTTTAGATCAGCAATGAAAAGTGATGCAAAACTCAATCTGCATCAGAAAATAATAATGTCCTCCTTACTGGGATAAATGTGTGCATTACACCCAAACCATACACTGTGTATCCCCCTACGTGGCACCCGCTCTGGGACATGCTACCGCAGCCTCCCGGGTAGAACCAACAGGACTACGTACAGCTTCTTCCCTTCAGCAGTCAGACTGCTGACAATGAACCCAACGCTGTCCCATACTGCCTAGTTGTTGTTGTCGTGTGTTGTGCTGAAGCGCAATTATCCTTGTACATTACTGTTTTATATACAGTACTGTATTCACTGTATTTATTATTATCTGTGTATTTATTCTTATTTATACATTTCCCATCTATTACCTTTATTTTTGTATCATTTATTTTGTACATACTTCTGATAATTGTGTATAACTGACTGTTTTGCACCCTGGTTAGACCCTCCTTAATTTTAATTTTGTTACACTGTGCTTGCATTTTGTAATGACAATAAAGTAATGCAATCTAATTACTTGAAGCTCTGAGGTGTCATTTTCTGAAGATTGTGAAACTGACAAACTTTCAGTCTGTGAAAGAGAAACAAAGTAAGCATATATCGCAATATATTTAATTATACCTTACAACTGCAACAGAAACAATCATCACATTCAAGCTATGGCTGCAGACACATAGTATAGTAAACAAAGCTGTCTGGAATGGGAATTGTCTTGAGATCTTTGAGCAACCACACCTATTGTTGGGTTTTCTGCTTACTATGACGGAGGAGCCATGGTGCCTGCAGTCAATGATTTATGTTTAAACAATGTTGAGTTCCTATGCTGAAACCCAAAGAGTCAAATATGATATTAGGAAAGTGCGATTCAGAAAAGCACTCACCGAGTTTGAGTCAAGCGAATTTGATTCCGAAATGGCACTGAAAAAAATCTGTTGGAGAGAAATAACAGGTCAGTTGATAGTCAAAGATAAATGTGTGTTTTAACTCTCTAATATGTTTTCTTGAATGACTGAGCCTTCCTGCTCTGCTGTTATTTAGTTATAGTTATTATATAATATACGTATTCTTACTGCGGGCTGAAATGCAACACTTAAGTGTTATAAAGTAAACTCTCTAATTTGTTTGCCATAGGTATATTATGCATATTCCTTAGTAGAACAAAGAATATATTATGTGCAAAATGTGCATTGAATTGTATATTGTTTTCATCAAAAAGTACGTCTTACACTAATTGTATTATTTACTTACTGGGTTGGCAAAAACGGCTCCAATCAGGCAAAACATTACTACGGTACCCCTCATTCTGTAACAGACATACAGTATGTGATTAATATTATTACACATTTGATTCAATTACATTTGAAATACTTCTTCTTTGTATGTTTCCCAAAAGGAAATTTGGGGCAAGTAAAAAACCCAAATTCACAAAAAGGAAACATTAATAAATAATCAATAAACAATGAATCCATACTCTAAAATAATATATATATATAAATAATACAAATTAAAGCAATGGCAGTTTTAAATAATGTTAACCCATCGTAATACATCAGCAACATAAACCTGTAGTTGTATTGCCAGCAAGAAAAAACAGTTATAAAGTATAATATGTGAAAGTGTACCTCTTTGTTTGTTAGTTGCAGAGCTGCTGAGAGAAATGTTGTCAGTGGTCCTTGTTCAGTGTGTGAAGCAGCAAACAGGAGAACCCAGAGCCTTTTCTGAGCTGGAGAGCTGGTGGTTGAGGCAGTAAAAGCACAATGTTTGGATATGCTGAAGGAAACTCCAAGGATCACTCTATATAAGTAATTAAAACGATTGCATCACTTCCTCCCGGATATCTCCTTTCCACACATGAAGGTGTATTTGTTCCGGTGAAAAAAAACATCCACACACACTGGCAAGATAGTGGTTGCACATACACACCGCAAATACACGCACACGCAGTTATTGCATTCAGTCACTACAAGTTCTCCACCCCCTCTGAAGTTGTTAGTAAAATATAGTTCAGCGCACTAAAACATAGGTTTGTGGCCTGTTGAGAAAACAAACTCACCCACTCAGAGAGGAAAGGAGGGCCAGATGGGGTCATGCTTGTTTCCGGTGAGGTGGATGTTTTTCTCTCCTTATACTATCTAGTCTACAATTAGTTATGTTGGGGAATATTTTCCAAGGCCCATAACTTTGACCCAGTTTATCAGTTCAACTTCCTGACTGAGCACACGCACCTCGTAACCTTGGCTGCTGTGCTCTCAGTGTTCTGTCTCCCTGTTCCTGCCTGTTGGCGTCAGCTGATAGACCTGTTATGATTCTATGTTCCTGCCTGTTGACGTCAGCTGACAGAGGTGTTATGATTTTATCTTGTTATGCAGCATGTTGATGATGCTCTCGGAACTAGCTAAATACATGGGTCTGGGGTAGAGTTCTTCAGAATTGACGTGGCAACTCTACCGTGCAGTCAGATCGTGGCTGCTGTGACTTGTGATGTGAATTCTCCGGCCGAAGCTCCAAATAAACCATCAGTGTTTGACATCAAAGCTCCTACTCTACCGTGTCTCTTTCCTGAGTCGGTGACTCCCACTGCATTGCTACACAGAAGTTTCCTCCACAAGTTATATTATTTCTTATTATATTTGTACAGCTTGATTAGTATTTTCACCTTAACCACATGAGGAATGACTTGAAGGATTGAAAAAAACCAAATACACGTTTTGTAAACCATTCTCTTACACTATTGTATCTGTTTTATTTGTTCTATATATACAGTATATGTTGCACTGTTGGAGGAGCCTGTAACCTAAGTTTATGTAGCTGTAGCTAATGTGCAAAAGACAATAAAGGCTTGAAACTTGAATTGTCCTCACCGTTATATGATGTTTTTGGATAAACCTCGTTCTTGGAAATAGGGCATGTACAGTAGAAAGGCTAAATAAAGATTTCTATATTTCCTCCCTGAGGCTCATAATTGTTTCCTGGATCTCCATATATGGTGAGGCGGCCTTAAATATGATTAAAGAATTCCTTGTTTAACCTCATTTAGGATTTCAACCGTGCAAACGAAACATGTAATTAGACTGGATGTTCAGCAGTCTGGAGCTGTTTGCCAGAAACCACAGCTACCAGTTGTTGTAAAGTCCTGCTTTAGAAAAAAGGGAGGAGTGAGTAGAGGACGACTGATGCTCGTTGTGGCAGTCAACAGTGTCTGCCCAAAGGTTACTCAAGTATTTATAAAATATTGATGCATTCAGCCAGACATCTGATGCGTTTAGGTTATCGCTTGCAACTGGAGATTTACACCAAGAAAGACTACTAATAGAGCAGTGGTATTTACAGCTGATCCTTAAGGGACAAGTGATGCAGGTTTGAGTTGTTTCCTGTTTTTTATTGAGCACCATCTTGGTCAACTAAAGTTAGTTAGTGCACTGTAATGAAAGTATTAAGTCTTGATCTCAGCTATGGGCAGTCTGAAAATGTATCGTACTTGATTACAATATATAGAGACTGTACTTGACCATTATCATTTTATGCCTAACCCATTACTTTTCAGTGTCAAGTATTAAGCAGTGGCTGACAACAAATCTCACCTCAAGGTCCATTTTATTAACTTTTCTGAAATCAGAAAATCTATATTTTCATTACAAATCTAACTCAACATAAAAATTATCTGTCAATTAATACTACTGAATTATTATTAGAAGATTTGAAAAAGTCTTGCAATAGTGAACATAACTACAACTCATTCTGTGCATAGCAGCGACATCTAGTGGCTAAAATAATTTGTTGGTTTGGTTTTATTCTGTCATCAACAAGCTACCGAAACAACTTCAGTCAAATATTCACTAAACACAACATCATTCCAACTTGAGAGATAGACATTACATTCAAAAATTGCAGACATCACTGATAAGGAAAACAGCACTAAAGCAAGAGTTAAAATTACATTACTCATTTTATTTTTCTATATTATCCTTTGTGTGATTTAACAATGTGTCTACATATCATAAGCTTATCCTCAACAACACACTTTAATCTTATTATATAGTCAGATTTCATTTTTTGTGGTTATTGTTTTGTATACATTCTAATAAAAAATAGTCAAGAAAAATTAAAGACTAAAGGAAGTGTATATAGGATATGTTGCCCTCCCTCTTTCTGAATCTCTATAGCCCAAAGACCCTCCCAAAGTAAAAAAAGTGTTGGCACCCTAAGCCCAGAAAACTGTGTGTATGTTGTGTGTGTGTCTGTGTGTGTGTGGTGTGTGTGTGTGTGTGTGTGTGTGTGTGTGTGTGTGTGTGTGTGTGGTGTTGTGTGTGTGTTGTGTGTGTGTGGTGTGTGTGTGTGGTGTGTGTGTGTGTGTGTGTGTGCAGCTTGCCAGTTTATGTAGACAGTGTGAGCGCTGTTTCTAATACAAAAGGACACCTTCACAGGTTCAACACAGACGAGGATTCTCATTTCTCTTGTTACCGCCAGCCTCAGGTAAAATCCAAATAACTAAAATCTTCCATTGATTTGTATGTATATTAGTTAATGATCAAATCTAGATGTGTAACAAAATGCTGCTGTTTACCAACTTTGTGTTTTTCATTAAGCATGCCTTGTTTTATACTGGAGATTTTGTATGATAGCCTTTACTTATATTGAACTTAACTTTGTGTAATGGGAAGCCCTATTTAATTGTATGTAAAGAGATAGTGACTAGATGTATACTAATAAGCTGTGTATAATAAAGAAACATTAAAATTAAGCACTCTTACGGTTGTATATAACCTATACCTTAAGTGTTGTAAATATTAAAGTTCTCATGAAAAAATCCTTAAATGATCAAATGTTTTAAATATAATAATGTTATATATATATTTAAGAATATGATTTAAAATATAAAATGAACGCTGATGTGTTTCTTTTTTAACATTACTTTATTATTGTTAATATTAAATAAAATAGTTTGATTTACCACTTTGGGTGGATTTTCATACATACACCCCCCCTGTCTGCACCTATTTGGTGTTTAGTGGGCCGAGCCAGAGAGCCATTGTTCTCCTGGACAGGCCCATAGTGTCTGTTTTGTTTCCATCCAGAGAGACAAAAAGTGTGTGGACTAAGTCAACTTTTTTCCAGTCTGGTAGTTTCTGATGTTTACTTTAGCTCTGAATGTGACTTTTGAGAGAGAGGCGCATCTCAGGCCTGTAACCTTGACAACAGTGGAGGCCATTCCCGCAACTCTGCTCATCATGAAAGTGTTGTCAGGACACACATTCACTCATTAATTTTAACTTTGAGAGATTTGCCAAGTTCTTGTCTTTGTTTTTGACCGTATAGGAGTCAGATTATATTGTATTGGTGTTCATAATGTGCTCTGTTTAGGCAGTATTGAGGTTTCACTCGGCAAACACCCAGTAATGTTAATGAATATATATAAATAAATGTTGTCTCGATATTTGTCCAATTTATAAACTACTCTTTTCATTGTTTCAGGTATGAGGGCCTGCTTAGTATTCCTTTGCTTACTGTCAGCAACATTTGCTCTGTCTGTGAGATATCTTTCTTACTTATACTGAAAAATGGAGGGGGTTTGTTGTTATTTGGAGTTTTGACCTTAACTGAATGAATGTTCATAATCAACTATCCCCATAACATATAGGTCAAAAGTAAACATCATGGAAAACATCATGGATTGCATAAGACTTCACATAAAACAAAAGAAAAGGTAGAGCAGGCATCTTAACTAATTTCTCAAAATTATATTTTAAACATAACATGATTCCTTGTTGTAAAATGTATATTGTCTTTCCTCAAAAATAAGGACATTGTCGCAGAGGAGGCCAACGAGCCGCAGATCTTACCAACTTTAGTCACATTTGAGGCCAGCAGCCAGGAGCAAGACGATGAGGAACTGAGCTCTCAAGACAATGCTAATGCTAATGCTAGCAAGCAGGAGGAAGAGTTTGAGGTGACTGAAAAGAGCGATAAACCTACAGCAGTCCTGCTTAGTGAAGAGGAGTTGGTGGACCTCCTGAAGAAAGAAGCAGAAGAAGAGCAGGAAGCTGAAGAAAGAGTGCTAGAGGAAGATGAAGATGAGATGGACAAAGGCAAGGAGGAGTCTGATGAGACTGTGGAGACCATTGAGGAGGATGAGGGACAGGAGGAAGAGGACAAACTAGAGATGGAAGAAAAAGAAGTAAACAAAGAGATTGTTGGAGATCCAGAAATGCTGGAGAAAGAAGAAAAAGAGTGGAAAAGTCTGGCGAAATAGTAACAGACGGAAAGACGTTGCTGGAGGAAACAGATGGTAGCACCGAGTCAGAGATCCCTGTTGATCTTGACTACGCTGCTGATAGTGGCATCTTACCTCTACAGATTCTATCTGCTCAAATAAAACCCCACACTCATGACATCCAGCCTCCTTCAAAAGAAGACATCAAAGAGAAGGAAACCAGTGACAAAACACTGCCCACCATTGCAGATGAAGAAGATGTCCAAAACACTCAAGCAGTGGACCCTGAAGAACCAAAGAGCAATACAGAGTTTGAATCAGAGTCCCGACTGGCAGGAAAGGAAGAGGAGGAAAAGCAAGAATGACAGTGGAAGCAACACCAAGGGAAAGACAGGAAGCAGAAGAAGAGAACAAGCGTGCGAGGAAGCACTCTCCAGAGTGAGGAAACACAGTCTGGACAGGAACAGAGCCAACAAGATCCTCAGCCGTCTGAAGCCAGCAGCATTGACAATACAGTTCAAAAGGCAAAGAGGAGAAGGGCAGGAAAATGGGTAATGCATCATCTGTACAGTTTATTTCTTTATAATTAATATGTTTTAATGGGTCACAAAATGTGAATGTGGTCACACATAGTGGCAAAGTGATCCCCCCACAATGCAGTTCCCCTTACCTCCATAGCGCTTTTTAGCATTCAATTGATGTGTTGGTCCCACTGGTGTTCATTGAGCAGCTGAAGTTAGGAGAATATTTGATTTACAGATACTGGATGGTCAGAAACACGACTCCAATGTTGCTCAAATTGTCACAGTTTCCCACAGAAGGCATTTTGACTTAGGAAAAGCACAGGTGTAAACAATAAGGGATGGCTGAATTCCATTTAACTTTATTTGAGGTTCCTGTTATTGTGCATGCTGTGAGAACAAGTCACTTAAGGCAAAGGTTATAGTTTAACCTGACATGCTTTGAGATATAAACACCAGTCAGAGTTTGACTAGAAAAAATACAATCAACAGGAAACACGATGTCAAGCAAACAAGAGACTACATTCAACTCATAAAACTGTTAAATTTTCTCAGTAACATCTACTATGAAACTTTTTATATTGAGCTGGAATTAGTAAATGTCAGAGTATTATTTACATGTTTT